>NC_041753.1:9165297-9429658 GCF_004115215.2 Ornithorhynchus anatinus | reverse complement strand
GACTGAGGAGGAGGAGAGAGCGGGAGAGGAAAAGGTCATGGATGAAAGGTAGCTTGCCTGTAATAGAGCGGGGGTTCCAGAGGCCACACTTGAAAGTAGCTGTGGGTGCAAGGGGAGGAGGGGGGGAAGGGCGGGGGGAGGGGAGGGTTTGGATGGGAAGGAGGTGGCGGGGCCCTGGACGAGGAGAGGGGGATGAGGGGTGGCGGTGGACAAGAGGACTGGGATGGGGCATGGGTGGGGAAGAGAGAAGGGGGGAGGGGTGAAGAGGGGGTTTGGTGGGGGAAGAGTATGGGGAGGGGGAAGAGGGGTAGCGCTGGTAAAGTGGGGTTCTAGGGCGGGAGAGAGGAGGGGGGGAGGACAGAGGAGAGAGCAGGAAAGAGCTGAGCGAGAGAGGGGAAGGGGAAGGGGAAGGGGAGGATAGGAAGGGCCGGGAGGGGGAAGGGGGAGGAGGGACATGGCGAGGCCAGACAGGTGGGTGGCAGCACTGACAACAATAAACAGTAATAAACAAAATCGGTAATATAGCAACATGATACAATATGATACAATACAGTGGTGCTAATATAGCAACATGATACAGTATGATACAATATAGTCGTGTTAATAAAAGGGGTGATGACCAGGGTCGGGGGTAGACTCGATTAAGGGCGACCTGATCAAATTCAAAATCTGACGACAATAAACAATAAAAAGCGAGATCGCAAATATAGCAACATGCTACAGTAAGGCACACTACAATAGTGTTAATAAGCAGGCGATGACCAGGGTCGGGGGACGAGCCGACCCTACCCGATCAGACTCAAAGTCAAGCGGCCAGCGGCCGAGAGAGTCCCAGAGCTCATGACCAAATAACCCTGTGGCGGCGGGGGGGCCCTGAGGTTGTCCGGGGTGGGTGGCGGCCGTAGGCGGCGGCTAAGGTAAGGTAACATGGTGAGAACAAGGACGTCGTCGCCCGGGGCGGGGGCGGGAGAGATGAATCACCTCAAGAGGGAAAAGGGAGTGAGGCCTTCCCAAAATGGCCGCCTCAGGCAGAGTGGGGGCTTCCTAAAATGGCCGCCTCGGGCGGAGTGGGGGAGAGGTTGGGGAGCACAATGTCCCCGGGCCCGAGCGGCGGGGGGTGGGTGGACTGGAAGCTGGTGGCTGGGGGTCTGTGGGGGCGAAGATCCGTAGTGTCGGAGTTCCCGAGCGGGGGTGCGGAGATCCAGGTTGTGAAAGGCTGAGGCGGGCGCGGGCCCGGACGGTCCGAGGCTCAGCTCCCCGGTGGAGGCGGAGGAAGCGCAGATGAGTCAGCGAGCGGTAGGCGAAAGGGGGCTTGTCGGGAATCGGGGCAGGGGCCGGGTGGGTCGAGGTTGCACCTCAGGGGAGCAGAGATCCCGAGCCCACGAGGTAATGGCTCCAAGGGTCCGGGCGATGACAAGGCTCAGCTTCCCGGGAGAGGGGGGGTGGTCTCGGCGTGGATGAGTCGGCAGTCGGCGGCCAAAAAGCCGCTAAAGTCGGCGGTCGGTGGCCAAAAGGCTGCTAAAGAGCTAGGCTGGAAACGGGGGGCAGGCAGCCCAAGGAACCACCGCCTGGGAGGAGAGCTCCAGAGTCCATGTGGTGGTCGATTCGGCTGGGAAGAGGGGGCCCGGCGGTCTGAGACTTACCCCCAGGGGAGCAGAGATCCCGGGCCCACGTGGTAATGGCTCCAAGGCTCCGGGCGATGACAAGGCTCAGTTTCCCGGGAGAGGGGGGTGGTCTCGGCGTGGATGAGTCGGCGGTCGGCGGCCAAAAGCCGCTAAAGTCGGCGGTCGGTGGCCAAAAGGCTGTTAAAGAGCTAGGCTGGAAACGGGGGGCAGGCAGCCCAAGGAACCACCGCCTGTGAGGAGAGCTCCCGAGTCCATGTGGTGGTCGATTCAGCCCCAGGGGAGCAGAGATCCCGGGCCCATGCGGTAATGGCTCCAAGGGTCCGGGCGATGACAAGGCTCAGCTTCCCGGGAGAGGGGGGGTGGTCTCGGCGTGGATGTCGTCGGCGGTCGGCGGCCAAAAAGCCGCTAAAGTCGGCGGTCGGTGGCCAAAAGGCTGCTAAAGAGCTAGGCTGGAAACGGGGGGCAGGCAGCCCAAGGAACCACCGCCAGGGAGGAGAGCTCCAGAGTCCATGTGGTGGTCGATTCGGCTGGGAAGAGGGGCCCGGCGGTCTGAGACTTACCCCAGGGGAGCAGAGATCCCGGCCCACGTGGTAATGGCTCCAAGGCTCCGGGCGATGACAAGGCTCAGTTTCCCGGGAGAGTGGGGTGGTCTCGGCGTGGATGAGTCGGCGGTCGGCGGCCAAAAGCCGCTAAAGTCGGCGGTCGGTGGCCAAAAGGCTGCTAAAGAGCTAGGCTGGAAACGGGGGGCAGGCAGCCCAAGGAACCACCGCCTGGGAGGAGAGCTCCCTAGTCCATGTGGTGGTCGATTCAGCCCCAGGGAGCAGAGATCCCGGGCCACGAGGTAATGGCTCCAAGGGTCCGGGCGATGACAAGGCTCAGCTTCCCGGAAGAGGGGGGTGGTCTGTCCAAGGTAAATGATTTGTCCAAGGTCACACAGCAGACAAGAGACTGAGCAGGAATTGGAACCCAGGTCCTCTGACTCCCAGGGCCATGCTCTTTCCATTAGGCCATGCTGTTTCTGGTTGATGGTTGATATAATTGAAAACAAGTCAAAAGAGGATCTCTTAACCAATCAATAGTATTTGGGCTGTGTGTGGAATACAGTACTAAGTGCTTGGGAGAACACAATATAAGAACTGGCAGACACTTTCCCTGGCCACAGTGAGCCTACAATCTAGAGGTGGATACAAACATTCACATGAATAAATAAATTATGGATATGGGCATAATGAATCAATCAATCACTCGTATTTATTGAGTGCTCACTCTGTGAAGAACATTTTACTAAGCACTTGAGGGAGTACGATAAAACAGGGTTGGTAGACATATTCCCTGCACACAACAAGCTTAAGTCTAGAGAGAGACAAATATTAATATAAATTTTTTTAATGGATATATATGTAAGTGATGTGGGGCTGGGGAAAAGGTGAATAAAGGGTGAAAATCCAAGTGCAAGGGCAATGCAGAGGGAGTGGGACAAAAGGAAATGAAGGCCTATTTGGAAGAGGCTTCTTGGAGGATATGTGCTTTCAATAAGCCTTTGAAGCTGGAAAAAGTAATTGTCTCTTGAATTTGAAGAGGGAGAGGCAGAAGGTGGGCAAGAGGTCGGTGGCAAGAGAGATGAGATTAAGGTACAGTGAGAAGGTAGACATTAGAGGAGCAAAGTATGCGAGCTGGGTTGTAGTAGGAGAGTAACGAAGTGAGGTAGGAGAGGGCAAGGTAAATGAGTGTTTTAAAGCCGATAGTAAAGAGTTTTTCTTTGAGGTGGAGTTGGATGGGCATCCACTGGAGGTTCTTGGAGAGTGGGGAAACAAAGACTGAAAGTTTTTGGTGAAAAACGATCCAGGCAGCATAGTGAACTATTGACTGCAGTAGGGGGAGACAGGAGACTGGGAGGTCTGCAGGGAGGCTGATGTAGTAATGCAAGCGGGATAGGATGAGTGATTCTATTGATGAAGTTTGGATGGAGCGGACAGGACAGATTTTAGTGCTGTTGTGAAGGTCGAATCAACAGGATGAAGTGATGGGATTGAATATGTGCATGAAATGAGCGAGATGAGTACAGGATAATGACAAGGTTACAGGCATGTGAGACAGGGAGAATAGTGATGCAGACAACAATGATGCGAAAGTCATGGGGAGAACAGGGTTTTGGTGGGAAAATAAAGAGATCTGTTTTGGACATGTTAAGCTTGAGGTGTCAGCAGGAAATCCAGGTAGAGATGTCTTTAAGGCAGGAGGAAATGTGAGACTGCAGAAAGGGAGAGAGAGATCAGGGCTGGAGATGTAGATTTGGGAATCATACACATAGAGATGGTAGTTGAAGCCATGGGAGGAAATAAGTTCTCCAAGGGAGTTGGTGTAGATGGAGAATAGAAGGGGGCCCAGAACTGATCCTTGGGGGTCTCCCACAGTTAAGGGATGGGAGGCAAAAGAGGAACCCGTGAAAGAGACTAAGAATGAGCAACCAGAGAGATAGGAGGGAAACAGGAGAGGACAGTGCCAGTGTGAAACCGAGATTGGATAAGATTTCCAAGACAAGGGGGTGGTCGACAATGTCAAAGAAACTGAGAAGTCAAAGAGGGTTAAGATGGAGTAGAGGTAGTGGGATTTGGCAAGAAATAGATCATTTATGACCTTTTAGAAGGCAGTTTCCATGGAATGAAGAGGGAGGAAACCAGTTTGGAACGGATCAAGTAAAATAATTTAAGGAGAGGAAGTGGAGGCAGTGGTTGGTCAAAGAGTTTGGAGAGGAGTGGTTGGAGGGAGATGGAGCACTAACTGGACGGAGCTGTAGAATCAAGACAGGGTTTTTTAGGATAGGGGATGCATGAGTAAGTTTATAAGCAGTGGGGAAGAAACTACTAGAAAACGAATAGTTGAAGATTTCAGTCAAAGAAGGGAGAGAGCAAGTGTTTTGATAAGGTATGAAGTGATGGAGTCAGAGACTTAGGTGGAGGTGGTAAATTTTGAGAGTGGAGGGGAAATCTTCTTCTGAGATACCGCTAGGAAAATTGGGAGAGTCAAAGAGGGCACAAGAGGAGGGAGGGACTGGAGAGGAGCAGGGTAGTTTTAAGGGATATCACATCTGATTATTTCAACTTTATCAATAAAGTGCATAGTCTATTGGAAGGAGCCTGAACCTGTATTTTAATCCTTGCTCCGCCACTTACCTCCTCTGTCACTTTAGGCAAGTCACTTAATTTAGGATATGGGAGACATTAGCGTGTTTGAAAGCAGTAGGGAAAAAGCCATTTGCTGAGTGAACAGTTGAAGGTGGGGTCAAGGAGGGAAGAAGAGACGGGTCAAGCACTTTGGTAAAGTGTTAAGATATGGGGTCAAAGGACAGGTGGAGGGGTAGATTCTGCAGGAGGCAAAACATCTCCTTTTGAGATACTGCTTAGAAAAAAGGGAGAGTTAAAGAAGTGGCTGAAGGAGGGAGGGACTGGAGAGGAGCAGGGGAGATTTTAGAAACATTGCACCTGATGGTTTCAATTTTCTCAACAAAACACGTGGCCAAGTCAATAGGGAAAGAAATGGGGGAAGTGGGTGGGGAGGTGCAGAGAGTTTGAGGAGGAATTCAAACTCTGGAACAACTGGTGAGGGCAATGGACATGGGAGTCAATAAGGGCTGGAGAAATAATGTTGCCGGGCAGAAGAGATGGCACAGTTAAAGCAGGTATGGATGAACTTCAGGTGAATAAAGTCAGCCTGATATCTGGATTTTGGCAGCAGCGCTCTGTGGCTCACGCAAGAAGTGACAGAAGTGGAACTGTGGAGGTGATACAGAACTGTGGGTTAGTGGTACAAGACAAATGAAGGGAAAGGGGAGTGAGTGAATTGAGTTCAGTGGAGAGGGTAGTGTTTGAAGGTGTCAGTTTGGTTGCCAGCAAAGGTTATTTGGGTGTGGAGAGTAAATGGGGCATGATGACTTGAGGAATTTGGTTGTGGTCAAAAGAGCATTGGTCTCTTTGGGGGAACAGGACCAATTTGTGTGGAAGGGGTATGTGGAATAGAAGGCAGATGAGGAGGTTTTGGTCAGATGGAGGGATTCCAGAGTTGGTGAGATTGTATAGTGATCAGAAGGAGGAGAAGATGGGGAGTGAGCAAATCTGAAAGTCTAAAATTGGGAAGAGAATCAGAAAATCAACAGTGGCCAGAGTTCCTGAGCCCTGAACTCCTTAATCACCCTCCTTCCTGAGTCCTGGCTCTAAAGTACCAAATTGAGCATGTAGAGAAGATGGTATGTTCTTAGAGGAGCCCCCCGGTATAATGTCCAGCCTTTCTGGACTGTGAATCCGGCGATCAGAATTCAAATTTTTATTGGCACATATGCTGCTTTTCATCACCCAAAGTTTGTCTACTTCTTCCATGGAACTCATATGAGTGTAAGATTGATCCCACTTCAGCCTGCACAACCCCTCTACCTCTATTTTGATTAGGGCACAGCATCGCTAAGAAAAGAACAATAACTGGTAATCAGAGCTGCAGAAATGTCTATTTGACTGAAAACATCAGGATCTGCCTTTTGGGGAAGAAGGCTTCTTTGCTTTACCAAACAGAAACCGCATCCTTCTTTAGTCTCGCTTTCCCATCTCAGGTCCTGGTGGAAGAGGGAAGGGGAGAGGAGGGAGCAACTTCTGTAGGGTCCATATTGCATACTGCACAGGAGTGCAAGCAGCTGGGCTTGGACAAACTGGTAGGGAGTGAGCCAGACAATCCTTGGGGAAACTGTGAGGAACTAAGGGATCAGTTGAGGCTGAGGAAGTTCACTGAGGTCTCTCTGGGCTGGTCAGAACGGCTCTCCTGAAAGGTGAACACTGAAAGATAAAATCCATATTACAGAAGCTCATAAGGGGAGGAGTAAGAAAATAATTACAGCAATTGGTAATTGAGTTATTTCTTAAGTGTCCATTGCCAAGTACTACTGCTAAACATGGTTGGGGAAGGGAAGAAAATAATATTTGAATTCTGTGGAGTTGAGAGTGGAGTGAATAGCAAGTGCTTAGTGATAGCAAGTGCTCACAGATCCAAGTGCATGAGGGATGCAAAAGGGAGAGGGAATAGAGGAAAAGGAGGATAAATTGGAGAAGACCTCTCGGGATGGTGGATGAGAGGTTAGTCGGGGAAAGCGTATTAGAGGAGTCAAATTTAATTTAATGTAATTTAATAAAGCTTTGAAGGTGGGGAGAGTGGTGATCTGTTGGATCTGGAAAGGGATGATGTTCCAGGCCACAAGGAGTATGTGGGTAAGTGGTGGGCAGTGAGATAGATGAGAAAAGCAACATGGTCTAGTAGATAGAGGATGGGGCTAGGAGGCAGAAGATCCTGGGTTCTAATCCTGGCTCTGCCACCTGTCTGCTGTGTGACCTTGGACAAGTCACTTCACTGCTCTGTGCCTCAGTTACCTCATCTGTAAAATGGGTATTAAGACTGTGAGCCTCATGTGGGACAGGGACAGAGTCCAATCCAATTTGCTTGTATTCACCCTAGTGCTTAGTTCAGTGCTGGCACACAATAAGCACTTGACAAATGCCAAAATTATTATTATTATTATCCAAATACAGTGAGCTGCCCATATGCAGCAAGGAGGAGTCCCAAAAGCTCCTGAGCAGAGTGAACATCACCCCGGTGAGCAAACTGCCCATCATCTACAAGAAGAGCTCTAAGCTGTGCTGTGAAGGGGTGTGATTTGCATGACAATCGTGTGTTTGATCTCTCTGGTTGCCCAGGTGCCCTATCAAGCCTACTAAACTCAAGGCAAAGAGGATGAATTACACTCTTACTTGGTGCTGTCTGCCCCACCCCACCCCCTCTTCCCCTTCCATCAGTCATGACACAATCCATACGTGTCAATCATATTTATTCAGCTCTTACTATAATATATACTAAGGACTTAGGAGAATACCATGCAATAGTATAACACACATCTTCCCTGCCCACAATAAGCTTGCAGTCCAGAAGGGGAGACATACATTGATATAAGTAAATAAATTACCGGTATGTACATAAGTGCTGTGGGGCTGGCGGGGGACAGTGGGGCGGGGCGGAGGGAATGAATAAAAGGAGGAAGTCTGGGTGATGCAGAAGGGAGTGGGGGAAAAGAAAAGGAGGGGTTAGTCAGGGAAGGCCTCTTGGAGGAGATATAACTTCAATAAGGATTTGAAGATGGGGAGAGTAATTCTCTGTTGGATATGCACAGGAAGGATGTTCCAGGCCAGACGCAGGAGGTGTGTGTGAGGTTGGAAAAATAGAGGCGGTCAAGGTAGAATAGGTTAGCATTAGAGTAGCGAAGTGTGTGGTCTTAGTCGTAGTAGGAGAGTAGTAAGGTGAGGTGGTAGGGAGCAAGGTGCTTGAGTGCTTTAAAGCCAGTGGTGAGAAGTTTCTCTCTGATGTGGAGGTGGATGGGCAACCACTGGAGGTTCCTGAGAGGACAAGATACATTGACTGAACGTTTTTATAGAATAATGATCTAGGCAACAGAGTGAAGTGTGGACTGGAATAGGGAGAGACAGGAAGCTGGGAGGTGTGCAAGAAGGCTGATACAGTAATCAAGTCAGATAGGATAAATGCTTGAATTAACCTGATAGTAGTTTGGATGTAGAGGAAACAGTGGATTTTAGTGATGTTATGAAGGTCAAATTGACATTGACAGAATTTAGTGATGGATTGAGTATGTGCGTTGAATGAGAGAGAGGAGTTTAGGATAATGTCAAAGTTACATGCTTGTGAGAAAGGAAGGATGCCTTCGACATTGATGGAAAAGTCAGGAGGAGGACAGGGTTTGGGTGGGTAGATAAAATGTTATGGTTTAGACATGTTAAGTTTGAGGTGACAGGAGGACATCGAAGTAGATCGTCTGGAAGGCAGGAGGAAATATGAGACTGCAAAGAGGGAGAGTGATCAGTGCTAGAGATGAACATTTGGGAATCATAATAATAATGTTGGTATTTATTAAGCGCTTACTATGTGCAGAGCACTGTTCTAAACTCTGGGATATACAGGATAATCAGGTTGTCCCACATGAGGCTCACAGTCTTAATCCCCATTTTACAAATGAGGTAACTGAGGCACAGAGAAGTTAAGTGACTTGCCCAGAGTCACACAGTTGACAAGTGGCAGAGCCGAGATTCAAACCCATGACCTCTGACTCCCAAGCCCATGCTCTTTCCACTGAGCCACGCTGCTTCTCTAACTACATAGACTTGGAAGTTGGAGCCATGTGAGCAAATGAGTTCTCCAAAGAAGTGGGTATAAATGGAGAATAGAAGGGAACCCAGAACTGAACTTTGAGAGACACCCATAGGGTGTGGGAGGCAGAGGAGGAGCCCGTAAAAGAGACTGAGAGTGAGAGGGCAGAGAGATCGGAGGACAACCAGGAGAGTACAGGGTCAGTGGCAGTGTAGCCGAGGTTGAATAATGTCCATATGATGACTGCCCCTGTCACGTTCCCCACCCCCACGCCCAGCAGCCCTGGAGGTGGGGACAGACAGGCAGGCAGAGAAGAATATTAAAGTAGTCTTTTATTTTTATTTTTACATTTTCTTCATTTCTTTTTCTTGTCTTTTTCTTTTTTCTTTATTCTGAAGGCTTTACTCTAGAGGCAGAGAAATAGGATGGAGGACCAGCAAGAAGGCTTCAGATCACAAAACATCAGTTTGTCCTGAACACTGTCCATGAGCATTGGAGAAGATAGCTGCAAATTGTAGCTTCCTACCTAAATGCTATGAATTAAAGTGGTCTTTTTTTCTGTATTCGTTCATTATTCTATCTACTCTCATGCCTGGCCTCGATTTGTCTTTTAAGCCAATTCTGGGGAGGCAGCATAGCCCAGTGGATGGAGCATGAGCCTGGGGTTCAGTGAACCTGGGTTCTAATCCTGGCTTTGTTACTTGTCTGATGTGTGACCTTGGGCAAGTCACTTCACTTCTTTGTGCCTCAGGTTCCTCATCTGTAAATTTGGAATTCAGCATATGAGCCCCATGTGGGACATGGACTGTGTCCAACCTTAGTTTTTTATCTACCCTTGCTTGGCACATAATAATCACTTTGCAAATATCTTGAACAAACCTCTGACTTCTAAACATAAAGTGGCTCCTTTTAAGCACTGGATATTTGCCCCACCCTCAACATTTATGTTCGTATCTGTGATGCATTTTAATGTCTGGCTTGCCTTCTAGACAAATTCCTGGTGGGCAGGGAACATGTTTACCAACTCTGTTGTATTGTAGCTTCCCAATCCCTTAGTACAGTATTCTGATCCCAGTGAGCTCATTGTGGGCAGGGAATGTGTCTGTTGTTTTATACTCTCCCAAGCGCTTAATACAGTGCTTTGCACACAGTAAATACTCAATGTATACAACTGAATGAATGACTGAATGAATGAAGTGCTCTTTAACTACCTCTTAGGTGGTACGGAGCTCCAGTAACAGTGGTTAAGGTGGGAAATAGTATCAGGGCCCCACAAGGGGAGTGGTTGCTCTCTCCCAAAATACATCTTGAAGAAATTATCCAGTGGGTAAGTTTTTTCCGGGTGCTTTCTCTTCTGGGAGAGGTGGGGAGCTGGGGGCAGGGAGCTCTGAAGCTCACCTCATTGATATGAAACTCAGTGACTGCTTTATCAATTGTTTGGTTATCATGAGGGTTTCACAGGCACAAAGAAGTTAAGAGATTGCTCCTTGCTTTTCTCTGACTACACCCCAGTTAGCAAACCCAATCCCACAAACCCACCCACCACACTTTCCCAAACATTTAGTGCAATAACATTGATTAATTGACTCATCTGAGTGGTTTAAAATTATCATCAGACAGCTGTAGAGAATTGAAGATGGGCTGGGTGTAGGAAGGCTGTGGAAGTGTTAGTTCTGGCACCCTCCCCACTCCCAGTGTAGTTGTACTTCAGACATCCTGCATCCCCACCCCCCACCCCCACCCCCTCACAACTCAGGCGGGAGATGCAATTTCCATAATTATGGATCTTCTCTGCCTCTCCCAGAAGGCTGACACATGCTAATTGTGAACAGGGACACTTCTATTTACCTCTCATAAATTCTAAAAAAAAACCCTCAAAGTAACTTCAGAAAACTTTGAGGGAATGATTAATTAATGCATACAATGGTAAATCAAGTGACTTCCCAGTGGCTGTTTTTCTATCTGTATGTCTGGGGATGTTGGGATGCTAAAAACCTTGAAGCTGGTGAGGAGAAACCTTAGACAGTGAAACACGTGCATCCAACACCACTGGCTACAAAGAGGATAATTTATCCTAAACTATCTTTTTGTCTTTTCCCCTGCTCATTTTCCCTTCTATGTCATCTATGCCCTTCGATCTGTGACCTTTGGACATTTGATATTTGTCCCACCCCCAACCCCACAGCACTTAGGTACATGTCTTTAATTGTACATTATAAATTATTTGTTCATATTGATGTCGGTCTTGCCATCCAGACTGTAAGTCATTAGGGGAAGGGAACCTATCTGCTAATTGTGCTGTACTCTCCTAAGCAGTTAGTACAGGGTCTGCACATAGTAAGCACTCAATAAATACCATTGATTGATTGACTGGATGAGGCCCTGTCACCATCAATTGTAATGATATTTGATTTATTTATTAATAGCATTTATCATAATTCCCATCTTGTCCCAGATTAAAACCAGGGCCTGCTTGCTCCCAAAGGGACCAAAGAGCTGATATGGTTCTCGGCTCAAAAATGCCTGACAGGTTCATGATATTTGGGCTCGTGGAGAGTTAATAATGTTCAGAATTAAATCCCTCTCTTTGTGGTCTCCTGATTAAACAAGCAAAATGACAAACATGAAATCACGAGGACCACACAATCAATAAAAGAAAAAGGTAAACTTCCCTGCCCTGGAATCAAACCCAGACTCTAGCAGTGAAAGCACCGCATCCTAACCACTAGACCATCAGGGAACCACAAGGGAAACTCTGGCAGTGTACCTAGTATTGTTTTGGGACATTTTTCCAAATCACCATATTTTTTGCCTTAAATTCCTAATAGCCAGCCCATCCCTGCCATTTAGTCTGAGGCACCAGGAATCCCTAAGAAGCACTGGTTCAACCCTGTCATCATGCCCCACTCTACCTACAGGATTAATCAGCTCATTCCAATTCCCCATCCTCTGTTACTAGGCCTTTTCTTGAAGCTCACCCAGTTCTCCCATCAGTGTCCCGTCTGTGTGATAATTAGGAAATACCTTCCTGTTTCCAAACTTTTGTCATGCACTCTCCATCTCTGTTCCCCTCCCTTTTCGAGGTCTCCATTCTGATTAGCTGCATGAAGATGCTATCAGCAATACAAGTCTCCAGGTTTCATTGTTGTCCCAGAGGGATATGGATGCTACACACTGAGCCTTCCCCACTGCAGATGTCTGGCTTGGCCTGCAGCTGGATGGTGTATTGGTCTCACTGTCATTCCGCAAATCCCCTGACCCCTGAGAGACATGCTGACCATCTTGAAGCATGTCAGGTTTCCTGGGTCCTGTGCATTTCTGGATGAGGGAGCAAGCCATAGAGACAGATTTCAACCACATGTGGTCTGTTATCATCCCAGGGAGAGTCCCAGAGTCAGCTCTCAGATCTCTTGGGCTCGTGTCTAGCTCCAGGAAGAGGATGAATTAGGATACAACACTCCCTGTAGTCTCACAACCAAGTCTGTTACTATCAACCTTAATGGGACTATAGACAGATAAAACTTGCTTACAGGTTATGACCTCTGGGAGGTCAGTGAGGTCACTGACCTCCCTGTTTCAGTCTCTCCCTTCTCCTTCATGCATTTCACTCTGTGGCCTGGACCATTTCCTAAAAGAAGCAGAATAGAGCATGGGTCTGGGAGGCAGAAGGTTAGGGGTTTAATAATGGTAGTTGTTAAGTGCTTACTATGTGCCGGACACTGTACTAGATGCTGAGATCTATATAAGCAAATCAGGTTGGACACAGTCCCTGTACCCGGTGGGGCTCACAATCTCAATCCCCATTTTGCAGATGAGGTTACTGAGACATAGAGAAGTTAAGTGTGATAACTCCCCCCCCCCCGCCCATTAGACTGTAAGCCCGTCAAATGGCAGGGACTGTCTCTTTCTGTTGCCGACTTGTTCATTCCAAGCGCTTAGTACAGTGCTCTGCACATAGTAAGCGCTCAATAAATACTATTGAATGATTAAAAAAATAAATACTATTGAATGAATAAGTGACTTTCCCAAAGTCACAAAGCAGATAAGTCCCGGAGCCAGGATTAGAACCCATGACCCTCTGACTCCCAGGCCTATCCATGGCTCTACCACTTGTCTGCTGTGTGACCTTGGACAAGTCACTTCATTTCTCTGTGCCTCAGTTACCTAGTAATGATAATAATAATTATGGTGCTTGTTAAGCACTTATTGTATGCCAAGCACTGTACTAAGCTCTAGGGCAGATACAAGTTAATCATGTTGGACTCAGGCCCTGTCCCACATAGGATTCACACTTTTGATCCCCATTATACAGATGAGAGATCTAAGGCATACAGTAGTTAAGTGACTTTCCCAAAGTCACATAGCAGACAAGTGGTGTAGCTGGGATTAGAAGACAGGTCCTCCTGACTCCCAGCCCCATGCTCTATCCACTAAGCCATACTACTTCCCTACCTTCTTGTCTCACCTGTAAAATGGCGATTATGACTGTGAGCCCCACGTGGGACATGGACTGTGTCCAACCCTCTTTGCTTGTATCGACCCCAGCGCTTAGTACAGTGCCTGGCACACAGTAAGCACTTAACAAATACCATTATTGTTGTTATTATTCTTATTGTTATTATTAATGATAAGCTGACCTGCACATGGCTCCCTAATTTTGTTCTCAAAAGCCTCCTGTGGTTGCCATCCATACATCAAACAGAAACTAATTACCATTAGCTTTAAGGCACTCAATCACCTCTCCTGCTCCCACTTAACCTTGCTAATCTACTATAATTTTAATGTGTATATCCTCCCTCCCACTACAGATATTCAGATCATAGTGGGGATTGGAGGTGTGGTTGCTGTCATGGGTTGTGTCATCGCTCTCTTTATGCTTTTTCTCCACGTGCTTGTTTTCATCCTTCTCATCCCCAGAGAATCAATCCAAACACACATCAGAATGTTGGGCTTCCCTTGGTGATGCCCATTGCTAAGAATTGAGGAATGCCTGGAGAAAGATTTGAAGTATTCAGGTTGGCCTGAGATGTCTAAGGTGCTGCGTTCAAGTAGCAGTTTCCTCTGGAGGTGTGGGTTGAACTCCCTCTCCTCACAGCCTTTTCCCATTTTCTTTCCCTGCTGAGGGCTCCGCATTGGGACATTCTCAGACAAGGCCTCTCACACCAACTTGCTTACTGCCTCAATACCCCCAAAATGTAAATGCCCCCAAAATGTAAATCCTCTTCCAGCATTCCCCCATTGTCTTCGAGCCTCAACCTATCCAGGGTGTCATCACCCCTCTTGCTGCTCCCCAACTCAGAGGGTCATAATGTTGCCATGACTCCAGACACCAATGGCACACTCAGGCCCTGTTGCCTTCAGTCTCACATTATCACAGCCATGGGGGTCTCTCTGCAGATGGGCGCTGGTTCTGAGCACTGTACTGAGTTCTCCAGTGAGAATAGCAAGACTGGGGGCAGCAGACACTTGAACAACCACAAAAAAAATTCCAAATAACGATCATGGCAACAACAGTTTTCAAATCCAGAACCCCAAAGAGACTGCAGCCTGACTACAGCCTTAATGCAGCATATTAGACAGCTTGACTAAGCCACCCTTATTAGCCATAGAGTCAGAATGGTTTAATAGTCTTAAATGAGAAACACTTGTTGTCTGGATTTGGGTTCATTAAGGGGAATAAATTTAAATATTGACGTGGGCACCTCTCATTCACTCACTTAATCAGTCAATTAAAGAGATTTACTGAGCTCCTCGTGAGAGCTAATCAGGCCTTGGGAGAGCACAACAGTAGCCAAACACAGGTTTCTTGTCCGTTAGGAGTTTACAGGTTTAGCCCCATCCTCAACAAGATTGAAGCATTTCACAAATGCCTGGAAGCAAATGAAGGAATGGGCTGGACTAAGCCTAGGAGCCTGTCCCTTGGACAAGGGCTGGTGATGAGGACGGGCCAGAGATCTATTATTCCTAGACCCAACACTGCACTCATACCCTAGCCAAGAATCTCTCAGTGGAAAAAATAGGAGAGATGTCCCCTCCTTCCATTTGAAGAGAAGGTTTTAGCCAATTCCTACACAGGAGACTGAGAACCTGGATGTCTGCCTGCTACCTAAAACTCAACATGTCAAAGACTGAGCTCCTTATCTTCCCTCCCAAACCCTGTCCTCTTACTGACTTTCCCATCACTGTGGATGGCACTGCCATCCTTCCCATCTCACAAGCCCGCAACCTTGGTATCATCCTTGACTCCACTCTCTCATTCACCCCCATACGTCCAATCCGTCACCAGAACCTGCCGGTCTCACCTTCACAACATCGCCAAGATCCGCCCTTTCCTCTCCATCCAAAATGCTACCTTGTTGGTATAATCTCTCATCATAACCTGACTGGATTATTGCATCAGCATCCTCTCTAATCTCCCAACATCCTGTCTCTCCCCGCTTCAGTCTATACTTCACTCTGCGGCCCCGATTATCTTTCTACAGAAACGCTCTGGGCATGTCACCCTCCTCCTCAAAAATCTCCAGTGGTTGCCTATTAACCTTCGCATGAAGCAAAACCTCCTCGCTACTGGCTTCAAAGCTCTTCATCACCTTGACCCCTCCTACCTCACCTCCCTTCTCTCCTTCTACAGCCCATCCCGCACACTCCACTCCTGTGCGGCTAACCTCCTCACTGTGCCTCGTTCTCGCCTGTCCTGCCATCGAACCCTGGCCCCCGTCCTACCGCTGGCCTGGAATGCCCTCCCTCCTCACATCCACCAAACTAGATCTCTTCCCCCTTTCAAAGCCCTACTCAGATCTCACCTCCTCCAGGAGGTCTTCCCAGACTGAACCCCCCTTTTCTTCTGCTCCTCCTCCCCTCTCCTCCTCCCCAACTCCCTCCCTCTGCTCTACCCCTTCCCCTCCCCACAGCACTTGTGTATATTTGTACATATTCATTATTCTATTTATTTTATTAATTATGTGTATATATCTATAATTCTATTTATCTATTTTGATGGTATTGATGCCTATCTACTTGTTTTATTTTTGTTGCCTGTCTCTCTCTTCTAGACTCTGATCCCGCTTTTGTGTAGGGAATGTCTCTATCTGCTGCTGAATTGTACTTTCCAAGTGCTTAGTACAGTGCACTGAACTCAGTAAGTGCTCAATAAATATGATTGAATGAATGAATGAATGAATGAATGAATGAATGAATGAAAGGAGTAGGGCATTTCCCTGCCGCCCAATCAGAGTGGCCCTCAGAACTCTCCCTTCTAGCCCATGAATTTACTCGCTGGAAAGTTTTCCAGCACCTGTAAGCTAATTAGAGTGTGATTTCAGATTATTGCCAAGACCCTTCCATGGTATTTACTGAGCACTTACTACGTGCCGAGCACTGTACTAAACACTTGGTAAAGGGCAATTTAGTAGAGTTGGTGTGAGCAATCCACAAGGAGCATACAGTCAAGAGAGATACAAATGAAAATCAATGACAGGAGAAATGGCAGAATAGAAGACTATGTACACAAGCTTTCTTTAAAAACATGACATTGCTCATACCACATTACCTCTTAATAATAATGCAATCTCTATAAGTCTTCCCTTGCAAAACCAAATACCAGGGGAGATGACAAACACAATTCCCCACTGCCATAAATCATAAAGTCAAGTTTCCCATATTTAGGGAAAACATAAGAGTCAGCACACCTGAAGTTCAGATGATGAGCCTCCCCACAGGAAAACCACTTTCATAACCATGGTATTTCCACTTCTAGGTGAGTAGCAGCATGTGAAGCAGCATGGCCTAGGGGAAAGAGCACGGGTCTAGAAGTCAGAAGACCTGAGTCCTAATCCCACATTTGCCAATTGCTTACTGTGTGACCTTGGGCAAGTCACTTAAAATCTCAGTACTCATCTTAAAATAGAGATTAAAGTCTCCTCCCTCCAGTTTAGACTGTGAGCCCCTTGTGGGACAGGGACTGTGTCTAACCTGAGAAATTTGTATCTTCCCCAGGGCTTAGAACAGTGGATAACACATAGTAAGTGCTTGACCAATACCATTTTTTAAAAAAGTATGAATTAGCAGTGCACAATGACACAATGCCTTGGCCTGCTGCATACTGTGATCACGTCACCCTCTTGACAAGGCCACTCAAGGCCACACACAACTCATGTAGTGCTGGCTCTAACACCACACAAATGCATCAATCAATCAATCATTTTTATTGAGCACTTACTGTGTGCAGAGCACTTGGCTAAGTGCTTGGGAGAGTACAATATAACAGAGTTAGTAGACACATTCCCTGCCCACAATGAGCTTCGACCATATCCCACTGTTTTTTTGGTATTTCTGAACCTCAAAGAAGAATCTCCAAGAGAAAAATATTTCCAAAACATTTCCCAGTATGCACAGCACTGCCATTTAAATACCTCACCCACATTGCTCATTGCTGATCACCAACATTAATAATGATTTTATTATTATTATTAAGTGCCATCAAGTCATTTCTGATTCATAGCAACTCCATGGATATACTTTCTACTAATACAAATAATACCAGTACTATTGTCGGTATCAGTACAGTGCTAGTATACTCTTTTCTTCCTTGCCCTCTCCCTGTCTTTCTCATCATTGTGGACAAAACCAGTATTCTCCTGATCCTTCAGGCCCATAACCTTGGCCTTGTTCTCAACTCAAGTCTATCATTCAACCCACATACTCAACCTATCACCAAATCCTGTAGGTTCTACCTTCACAACACTGCTAAAATCCACTCTTTCCTCTCCATCCAAACTGCTACTACGATGATCCAACCATTTATCTTATCCCACCTTGACTATTGCATCTGTCTCCTTGCTGACCTCCCTGCCTCCTGTCCCTCCCCACTCCAGTCTATTCTTCATTCTGCTGCCCGGATTGTTTGTCTTAAAAAAAAAAAAGGTTCAATCCATGTCTCTCCACCCCCCAAGAACCTCCAATGATTGCCCATCCACCCCCACATCAAAAAGAAACCTCTTACCGTTGGATTTAAGTACTCAATCAGCTCACCTCGTCCTACCCTACCTCTCTGATCTCCTACTACGGCCAGGCCTGACCACTTTACTCTCCTAGTGCCAACTTATTCACTGTGCCCCAGTTTCATATATTTGGCCACCGACCCATTATCCACATCCTCCCTTTGTCCTGGAACTCCCTTCTTTTGCCAATATATGACAGACTATCAAGCTCCCCACCTTCAAAGCTTTACTGAGGTCACATCTCCAAGTGACCTTCCCTGATCAAGTCCTCTTTTCCCAGGCTCCCTCTCACTTCTGCATCATCTATGCACTTGGATCTGTGACCTTTGGGCACTTGATATTTGCTCCAACCTCACCCCATAGCACTTATGTACATATATATAAATTATGTTTCATAAATTGATTATATTAATGTCTGTCTCCCCCAGGCTCACTGAGGGAGGGAATCTGTCTACCAGCTGTGCTGTACTGTACTTTCCCAAGAACTTTGTACATTGGTTTGGACACAGTAAGTGCTCAATAAATACCATTGATGTTGATGATGTTGATGGTGTTACACACAGAGTAAGAACTTAATAAATAATTTTACTACTAATTATGATGAAGGTGATTATAAAAATGCCTCACTTTTACTATAATGATACCTCATTTAGCAAAAACACCATATTAAAATATTAAAAATTGATTGAATTAATTTAAACATTGTCATTAAGATGAATAATAAAGCATTCACAAATAAGACTAAGAGAAGTACCATGGCCTAATGGAAGGTGCATGGGCTTGGGAGTCAGGGAATGTGTGTTCTAATCCTGGCTCCACCATTTGTCTGCTGGGTGACTTTGGGTATCTCAGTTCACTTCTCAGTGCTTCAGTTATTTCAACTGTAAAATAGGGACTGAGGCTGTGAGCCCCAGTGCTAAGTAGAGTGCCTGGAACATAGTAAGCACTTAACAAGTACCATTTAAAAATTAGATTTATATTAAAAAAGGGTGTGTGATGTGTGCATTTTGATGCTTGCTTGAAAGTTCGTTAGGAAAGGACTGAAGGTGTGTCATTTTGGGATTGAGTTGAGGGCAGATGGGGGTGTGTAGATTTAGAGGTGCTATAGTTTGGTTTAGAGAATTGATTTGGGGCTACCAGAATTTCTATATTTTACCTCTTGCCAAACAATCTTCCTTTCAATGAGCCTTCCTTTCTTTCTCATTTCGCAATCATTTGCTCAGCCCTGCAGGGATGACTCCAAATGAAGAAAAAAACAAGAAATTAAGGAATTTGGCTAGAAAACAAGATCAATAAAATAATGGGTGGGCTTTTTTAACTGTACAACTCGGGAAATGATCAAAAAATACTTTGGCTGGGAAATGAACTCAGTTCAACTGCTTGAAAGACAACTATACTAGCCACTAAACTATCAACACACCAGGTGCTTAAACTTGATCTGAAGAGCTAATGATGACAGCAGAGAGCACTAGGGGCTGTAGATTTCCGTGGGACAGTCAGAGGTTGTGTAAACTGTACTCACACCTCATATTCCACCCTTCCAGCCCATAAAGGAAGCAGTTCATCCCTGACCTCTCTACCCCATTTAAATTCCATCCCCCAAGATACTTTTGGAGGATGAAATGTAGCTTCTCTGCAGCCGACTGGGCTAAGGTTGAGGAAGAGGGCCGATACTGGAGTCCAGAGTCAGAGGCTAGTGGGACTGCATTGCAGTCAGGGTGGCTGAATCCCCTCCTAGAAGTGACCTCTCCTCTTCCTCTGGGAAATAAATCTCTCAAATCATTGGTGCTGCAGCATCTGACCCTGACAACTCCACTAGATTCTTCCGCAATTGTAACAAAGAAAAAAAATAGTCCAAGTCTGGTAGGACTAGAACCTACAACCTTTGTTTGGCTCCCACCAAGCCAACAGTCTAATGTAATAGCTACTGCATCATAGAACCAGACAATAGATGCATTAACATGGACTAGATACATAAGGGTTTACCACTCTCTTTCCCCTTCTGAAAATAGATTTCTGGTGAGTTTTTCAATCTTGTAACGTACCTCGGTTCTCCGTTCTGGTCCTGTGGACTCCCAACACCAAGAGTCGACAGATTTTTCCTGAAGAGACATTCAGTATTTGGAGGCTTCAAACAGGTTTGAGAAGTCCAAGAGAGTAAAGGTCAGCCTTCAAATGTTAGGGGAAGTCTTAACCTTGGATCAAGGAATCGGGCTCTGAATCTGGTCTCCAGTTTTCTTCGTAGTTAGTAATAATAATAATAATAATGTTGGTATTTGTTAAGCGCTTACTATGTGCAGAGCACTGTTCTAAGCGCTGGGGTAAACACAGGGGAATCAGGTTGTCCCACGTGGGGCTCACAGTCTTAATCCCCATTTTACAGATGAGGGAACTGAGGCACAGAGAAGTTAAGTGACTTGCCCACAGTCACACAGCTGACAAGTGGCAGAGCTGGGATTCGAACTCATGAGCCCTGACTTCAAAGCCCGTGTTCTTTCCATTGCGCCACGCTGCTTCTCGTGGTCTCGTGGACTACAGTTAGTCTCTGTAGATTCGAAGTCACAACAATTTATTCTGCTGCATCCAGATAGGTTATAATGAAAATGGGAGTTAGTAGGGTCCCAAAGGCCCACGGGACCCTGAAATTAGGAATCCAAGTTCAAATCTTGTTGGAACTCAAATTTTTTCTTCCCTATAGCCTAGACTGCATCATCCATGACAGAGGTCTATCCATCCCATTCCCAGATGCTGCCCTGCTTCCCTGCCCTGCCCTGGCATATGAGGCCCAGCGGGAGGTAGGAAAACTTTGAGCTAGAGCAGAAAGGGAGTTGGCCACTAATGCGATCAGAAAAACAGAGAAACCCTTCTAGAATTGAAAGCAGCAGGGCATTTCTGTGTGGCAATGAAGCTGAGTAGGGAGAGGATTGAAATTTACAGGCTCCTGTCAGGAATGGGAATCAATCAAGCCATTAATCAATATTCTTTACTGAGAGCCTACCATGTGCAGAACACTGTACTTAGCCTTTGGGAGAGCATTGTATTTTTAAGCTCCTATTGTGAGCAGTGCACTATAGTAAGTGCTTGGGGGAACAAGCCGTATTAAGTGAGTGCCTACTCTGTGCAGACCACTGGACAAAGCACCTGGAAGAGTACACTAGATTTAGATGAAATGATCCCTGCACTCAAATAAACTTATAGCCTATTTGATGGAGAAAATATTTCCTCTTACATGTTTTCTCATCAGTGGAAATAATCAAAATTGGGTTGATTCTGGAGGTGGAATCAATGTAGAATGAACTAATGGCCTCCATTATCCCCCCCTATGCTGGGAGGGGCGAGGGTGCTGTGGAGCCCTAATCAAGAGGTCTGAACTGGGTGTGCATTGTTTCCAGTGCAAAATAGTTCACTCATTTAATCATATTTATTGAGAGCTTACTGTGTGATTAAATGAATGAACTATTTTGCACTAGACTATTTTAATGTTTGTCTCCTCCCGTCTAGACTGTAAACTCGTTGTGGGCAGGGAATGTATCTGTTTATAGTTCTATTGTACTCTCCCAAGCACTTAGTACAATAGAACTATAAACAGATACATTCCCTGCCCACAACGAGTTTACAGTCTAGATGGGAGGAGGCAAACATTAATATAAATAAATAAATTACAGATATGTACATAAGTGCTGTGGGGCTGGGAATGGAGAAAAACAAATGGAGCAAGTCAGAGTGACACAGAAGGGAGTGGGAGAAGAGAAAAGGGGGCCTTAGTCAGGGAAGGCCTCTTGGAGGAGATGTGCCTTCATTAAGGCTTTGAAAAGGGTAGGGAGAGTAACTGTCTCTTGGCTAGAAGGAGGGACGGTGTTCTAGGCCAGAGGCACGAGGTGGGCAAGGATCAGCGGTGAGATATATGAGATCGAGGCAGAGTGAGAAGGTTAGCATTAGAGGACCAAAGTGTGCAGGCTGAGTTGCCATGCCACCCTCCTATCCTGCCCTCCAATATTTTCTTACTGCTCTCATCCATTCAGAGCCTTCAAAACCCAGTTTCCTGCCTCCTTCTCCCCCTCCTTCCTAATCTGCTGCAGAATATGTCATCTGAAGGTTAGGGCAGAGATTCCAGAGGAACCAAAAGAAACAAAGTGGTCGGCTGAGATTTGAAACTGAGCCCTCTCATACCAGAAGCAAGCTTCATACTGCTAGACCAAAGAGCCAGTTAACAAAGAGACAGTATCATCCCTCACATATAGCAATGGAATTTCAGGACTGTATGATCCTGTCAACCTTGTGTCATTGTTCAGTCAGCAGGAACACCATTTGGGCCTGTAGGGTGTAGAGCAAGGGACCAATCCTACCACTAAAATCTTGGGCACCAAAGTTCCCTGGTGAGACAGAATCAGTCCTAGTTCATTGGAAGATCTTGGGAGAAGAAAAGAAACAGCAAACACCCAATTGCTCGATCCCGAGTGGTAACCCTGTGAGGAATGGCAGCTGAGTTTTGTACTACTTGGTGTTTAGCACAGTGCTTGGCACATAGTACACACTCAATGAATGCTATCATTGTCATGACTCTTTAAGAGACTTTTCTCTCTCATTCTTAGCGAAGGTGCTTCCTTTCCTGGTAGTTATAATACTTATAAATTAGGACTATTAGATTGAGTACAGGCCCTACTCCAGTTTCACGGTCTAGGAGCAAGGGAGAGCAGCGTTCTTATTCCCATTTCACAGATTGAGGAAACTGAGCCACAAACTTCCTGTGTACTATACAGGAGATTCTGAGTTGAAATTCCAGCAGTTATCAATTGATATTCCTCATTCTAATTCTGATTTTCTCATCTTTACTGGGTAGTTTTCCTCATTTATATTTCTTCCCTGTGTTCTTATTATAATCACTATCATTACCACCACCATCACTCTCATCCCCAACCCCCTCACTGCATTTGTAATTTTCATCATCACCACCATTTTCTGCAAATTAATCAATATTCTAAGAGCAAGGAAGTGGGCAGAGATTGATATACCTCATGGTCTAGTAGTTATGATCAGATGCTTCACCTCCACTATCTTGTTCTGTGCCCTCTTAGTGGAAGTTACTTTGATTCTTCTCTTTCTGCTACACGATAATGAGAATGAAAGGGGAGCCTGGAGCCCACTCTTTAAACTCATGTTCTTTCACAAGCTCTCATCTGCTTAGAAAAAGTTTCAGTCCGTGACCCCGTGGGTCCAACAACATCAAGCTCAGAGTTTCTGATGAATCAACTGGGCATGTGTCAAATATACACACACACCATAAATTCTCTTTCTCTCTCTCACACACACGCACACATATACACGCATATACACACACTCACATGCCACTCACGCCAGACGTGCCCTACCCACCCCCTCGTCCCTACACAGAAACTTCCTCTTACTCTCTTTTTCTCTCTCTCTACTTGGAATTCTTGGGTCAAATTTCCTACAATATGAGGTAAAACTGCAGATGAAGCAGAGCTCAGAGCAAGCTGGGGATTCCACAAAGATTCCATCTCCACTCTCCGCTCTTTGCCCTTCCTTCCATCACTAGATTTTATCTCTCCCCAGGCAATCATCAGGGCAATTGATCACTCTCTGCAAAGCTCGGAAGCACACAATGAAAGTAAAAATTTGGTCCATGGACCCTTCCTGCACCACCCTCTCTTATGTTTTGTCATTCCCTGACTCTTACTCCCCTGGGCCTCACCTACCTTGCTTTTCTCCCTCCCTGGGTACTGATTCTGTTTTCCTCCTGGAATGGAAATGGATAAATAGCCTATGATTCCTACAAGCCAGAATTTTCTCTAATCATTGATCTCTGATCATCTGGGCTCTTCCTTGTCCAGGTCTTTGTTTGAACCCAGATGTCTGTGGCAGGATTAGAGAGGGAGTTACAGTTACAAGAGCTCTGACAGAACAGCATGACAGCATGGAACCCCAGTGTGGCCTCCAGCCCCACAGCCTGCAGGCTCCCCATGGTTCAACACTTCCACATATACTCCCCCCCTCTGCCACACAGTGACATGCCCCTCCTACTGCACCACGAAGGAGCCCATGCACCTCTCTGTCATGCCCGGATGGAAAAGGTGGAAGCTGAGACTTGTGAAAATCTACATCTCATCTGGAAAATGTTAATGCAATAGGTTGCAAGTCCCATGTGGGAATGGGACAAGGACTGTGATAACTTTAATTCAGGTCATGATCATTATTATCATGATTTTCCTCCTTCCACATTAACACCCGCTCTTGACATTTTTTGCCTTCAGAAAGAAAAAATTTCTCCTGACTTAGGCATTGCATCTTCAAACTTCTGATCAGGAGTCAGACACACTACCATTATACCATGATGCAGCCATCTAATAATTATGCGTACATTATTTCTCCCTCTTTCCCATTTACTGAGCCATGATATTTCAACAAGTGCGATAACTGTACCTTCCGCCCATTGCACCATGTAGGGCTTCTTCGTTGGCCTCTCGGATCACCAATGACTAGACCGGTTTGGGGTCTTGCAGCCGGTCCTGCCTCGCTGCTCCTCAGAGCTGCTAGGACTTATGGCCTAAAAGTGGGGGGGATTCATTCATTCATTCATTCATTCATTCAATAGTATTTATTGAGCGCTTACTATGTGCAGAGCACTGTACTAAGCGCTTGGGATGAACAGGTCGGCAACAGATAGAGACAGTCCCTGCCGTTTGACGGGCTTACAGTCTAATCGGGGGAGACGGACAGACAAGAACAATGGCACTAAACAGCGTCAAGGGGAAGAACATCTCGTAAAAACAATGGCAACTAAATAGAATCAAGGCGATGTACAATTCATTAACAAAATAAATAGGGTAACGAAAATATATACAGTTGAGCGGACGAGTACAGTGCTGTGGGGATGGGAAGGGAGAGGTGGAGGAGCAGAGGGAAAAGGGGAAAATGAGGCTTTAGCTGCGGAGAGGTAAAGGGGGGATGGCAGAGGGAGTAGAGGGGGAAGAGGAGCTCAATCTGGGAAGGCCTCTTGGAGGAGGTGATTTTTAAGTAAGGATGTGGAGGTACTGGGGAAGGGGAAAAGTAAAGGGGGGACCATGGCAGTTAGTATACAAAGACTGTGTCCGGACTCGAAAAGTGTGTGGAATTAGGATTCGGGATGGAGAAAAAGTAAAAAAAAAAACAAAAAAACAACAACAACAAGATGAAACCCAAAAAACCAAGCCAACTAGGTGTTGGACCTGGAATCTTCTGATGCAAATTTACAATGTCCATTGCACCAATGGGACAGAATGTTCTTGCACACATTTCTAGTCTACCTTACTGCTGGTTTTCAGAGTGCAGTGACCCCTGCAGTTCCCAAAACTAAATTACGAAGGCAAGAACAGAGATAAGGAAGCTGAAGCCGGAAATGAGGGAGAGGCCCGGGCTGGTCATACCCCAGCCCCAAACCCAGACCCAGACCCTCTCCATGCCCGGACAGGTGTCTGGATGGAATGAATCACCAATTGTCACAGAATGTGACAGCCCCTAAAACAAAAAAGAAGGGTATTTTAAGGAATTACCTTGCACATAGAAGGTGTATAATTAATACTACTGACTGACTGTGACTAACATGGATCCAGAGAGAGTGAGATGCACATCCATCTAAAACCTGCTATATGCGGGTGAGGGATAGGGAACTGAGAGAGGGGAAAGGTGGAGCTGTAATTGAACGAATGAGCAAAGGCATTTTATTTGTGCTTAGGGCATGGGGCTTCAAACTGATTGCAAATTCACTAAGCCCCAGCAGGGTCACAGGCCCAGATTCCAACCATGAGTACTCTATCTCTGAATCATCTGAAATGGCCATGTGCTTTGCCAAATCGAGGCCCAGAAGATCATTTTGCAAAACATAAAAGGGAGGTGGAGAAGCTAGCAGTATTCCATTCTGAAAGTTTAAAATTCTTTTCCTGACAGGGAATGGAACCTGAAGTGCAATGGTGAAAACACCCAGTCCTAACCATTAGACCATCATATTACCTGGGACTGGATCTCAAGAGCTTAACCTAGCTAAATAAATAAAAGTTGAAGTCAATTATCCCCATGGAGAAAGGTAAAACAGGAAGCTGAGGATCAAGAGTGTGTGATCACACACACTTTGGAGAGCACTGTTGAGTTTGAGAATTGATGCTTTCCAGACACTGGGAGTCCCCAGCCCATTGAAGTCGGTTCACAGAAATAGATGGTCCTCAACTAGAGCATCATCACCTCCCTCTTCCTCACATTTTTTATCATTAATGATATTTTTCTTTCCTTTGAATGTCACAGGAAGTGCTATGGTTAGAATGAAAGTATGTTCAGTATTGTGGAAGGTGACATTGAAACATCACAAAGACTTACAATGTTTCCACCCCGTTTCAAACAAGGGACCTTTCACATATTGGACAAACTACACTATGGAAATGAGACAAGAAAATGATACGGTGATATTTGTTATGAGCTTACTGTGTGCCAAGCTCCATACGAAGCACCGGGGTACATACAAGATAATCAGGTTAGACATAGTCTCTGTCCATATGGGGCTCACAGTCAAAGTAGATAGGAATAAGATTTAATCCCCATTTTACAGATGAGGAAACTGTGCCTCATTTCCTCATTCCATCCTACTCCCGCCTACCTATACTGTGAGTCCCATGTGGGTCAGGGACTGTGTCCCATCTCATCATCTTACAGATACCCCTGCTTTTAGTAGAGTGCTTGGCACATAGTAAGCACTTAGCAAATCCCATAATTATTAAGAATCCATTGGTCCATACAGGATGAGGAGAGACATGAAATAGAAAAGTGCTAAAGGTGTTATTAGATTAATATAACCGGGGTTTTGTGAATTCATCAGGAAAGGTTTCCCACAGAAAGTGGACTTTTAGGAAAGTGTTGAAGATAGGGAAAACTGTGGTCTGGCGGATTAGGGGTGGGAGGGAATTCCGAGCCTGGAGAATGATGTGAGAAGGAGAGCAGAGGCCTGAGAGTAGTGAATGAAGTGCAGACTGTAGATGAAGTTGGGAGAGTGAAAAGGGCGAGTTGTGGACTAGTGGGCAGAGAGAGCTGATGTACTGGAAAAAGCTTTTGGAGAGCCTTGAAGTTAATAATAAGGAGTTTCTGCTTGATGCAAAAGGCTCTGGGAAGGTATTGTAGGGGTTGGTGGAGTTGAGTGTGTGGAGAAACATTTCAAGAAGAGATTCAGACAACTCTGGTAAGTATAGTCTGAAAAATTTAAATGATCATGAGGATGATTAGGTTAATGTGTAACTTTTTCTGGAAGAGTACTTATGCCCTCCATTGTTCCAGTTTCCCAACTTCAGATTTCCATAAAGCAGATATTTGGTTACCCTGCTGCCACTTATTCTCCTCACATGTTCCACCCTGAACAGCTATGCTAAGGTGAGCAAAGCCTCGATGCTAGGAGACTATGTTCCAGACCTTCGTCAGTTGTTATCTTGTCTGACCACTGCCAGTATAGCCCATAAGTGATGCTGGTGAAACTGCTAAAGGAACTAGATGTGGCACCTGTGTGTAATCCAGATCTGTCAGTCATAGACCTTTCATTTGGTATGGTCAGATACCACACTGCCTCCACACATACTTTGACAGACTTCCAAAAGATTTACTGGCTTTCTTGATTCTGTTTTTTATTGCCCTGTCCTATCACTGTTACCTAAGTAGCATAATTATGTCACAGCTAGCTTCATGGATATATGTATTCAGTAGAATGCATTGCATTGATTGATAGATTGGTTATCCATATAATCTAAAATGAAATGTATTTAGGCTTGCTAGTATCTTCTTTTATTTGGGGGACTGAAGGGTTGAGGGTCCTGAGTCTCAATCCCGGTTCTCAGCTGGACCCCTGTTCATTTCTGGACACAGTTAAGTGATGGGAGTGGCTGAGCTGGGAAAGCAAAGATGGGTCAAAGGGGCACATTGAGTGGGCTCTGGCCATGACATCTAACCAAAGGAAATCCTCAGAAGAGTTTTCCCGAAGAGCCAGTGTCTAGGACAGGCTCTCTCTACCCACCTTCGTCAACTGTTCACTCTCCAATGGCTTCTTTCTCACTGTTTTCAAATATGTTCATGTCTCCCCTATCCTAAAAATAACCCCTCCCTTCACCCCACGACTCCCTCCAATTATCATCTCACTCCTGTCCAAAGTCATTGAGCGAGTTGTCTACATCCATAGCCTCCACTTCTGCTTCTCCAATTTTCTCCTTGATCCCTTCCAATCTGGATTCCACCCCGTTAACTCCAACGGAACTACCCTCACAAAGGTCACGAATGATCACATTCTTACCAAATCCACAAGGTTCTACTCCATCCTAATCCACTTCAATTTTTTCACTGACACTGACACTGTAGACCACCTCCTTCTCCTGGAAACAAACTAATTAAGGTAGTAAACAAACCTTGGCTTCACTGGCAGTGCCCTATCCTGATTCTCTGCCTCTATTTCTGACTGCTCATTCTCAGTCGATTTTGTGAGCTCAGTTCAATTCAATTCAATCTATGTTTCTCTACTCCTCAAGAATCTCCAGTGTTTGCTCATCTACCTCTGCATCAAACAGAAACTGTTTACCACTGGGTTTAAAGCACTCAACCATCCTGCTCCATTCTATCTTATCTCTCTGATTTCAAACGACAACCCAGATGGCACACTTCACTCCTTTAATGGCAGCCTATCCATGTTGTGTGGAAACCATCTCTTAAACCAGGCTTACTCCTTTTTGTTTTCAGTTTCCATTTGGCATTAATCTACTTTGTTTTCCTAAATACCTTCCCCTGCCACCAATTTCAGCCACACCCTGTCGTCAAGTGAGTAAACTGGAGCCATACTTCATTTGATTCCGTTGTTGGTATGAAGGAATACCGTGCCCACCACGGACTATAAGTAGCTATCTTTCCCACCTTTTGGTGATGAGGAAAGCACGCCTCCTCCACAGGCCTTCACAAACTAAGCCCTCATTTCATCTTCTCGCACTCCCTTCCACACTGCCCTTACATTTGGATTTGCACCCCACCCTCAGCCCCAGAGCACCTACGTACATACCATAATTCATTACATTAATGTCAGTTTCCCCCTTGAGACTGTAAGCTCCATGTGGGCAGCAAGTGTCTATCAACTCTGTTACATTGTACTTTCCCATGAGCTTAGTGCAGTGCTCTACACACCATAAGCACTCGTTAAATACCGTTGATTGATTCACTGGCCTTTTGATGAGTGTAGCAGCCTACCCCATGGACTGTAGACCACCCCTTCTCCTTGAGGAGTTTGAAATGGAACGGTAGGGGGGGATATAGGGTGATAATTGGAGAGAGTCTTCAAGAGAGACTCAAGAGAGAGTTTTTCTAGGATAAGGGGTACATGTACATGTTTAAAAGCAGTGGGAAAGGAGTCATTGGAGAAAGGCTGAAGGTGATGATCAGGGAGAGAAGGGAGGGGGGCAAGTGTTTAAAAAGAGCAGAAGGGATACGATCTGAGTAGCCAGTGGAGGGGTTAGATTTTATGAGAAGGCAGGAGATCTTCTATTGAGGGGGTATGAGGAGGGTGGTACTGGATAAGTACAGGGGAGTTTTTAGGGTGATCACTTCTTAAATGGTTTAAATTTTTTCTATGAAATAGGTGAGAAAGTCATAGCAAGCAAGAGATGGGTGATGGGAGTGGGTAGGGAGCTTGAGGAGGGTGTTTAAAGTCTGAAACTACTGGAGTAGGTAATGCACGTAGGAATCGGGAAGAGTGGGGAAGTATTGTTACTGGGTAGGGGGAAGTGAGAGTTATAGCAAGTGCTTACCTTCCTTGACTTCATCTCTGTTCTTCACTGCTATCACTGAAAGCTGGCTCTCCCCTGATAACAGTGCCTCCTCTGCTGTTCTCTCTCGAATAGGTCACATCTTCTTTGACTCCCCAAGACTAATTAGGAAAGGGCAAGGATTTGGCTTCCTTCTTACCCTCCAATTCCATGTTCATACCATCTCCACCATCCTCCTCTTTTCCTTTCTTTGAAGCCCATATCATCCTCCTCTACCACCTATTCCAATTACCGATTTCTGTCATTTTCCCCCTCTTCCCCCTAGGCCCCACCTCCAACACCTGAACCGTTGTGATACCTTTCTAATATTCCTTCTCTCCTTCTCCATCCCTACAATGATGCTCAAGGACTTCAATATCCGTGAAGATGTTCTCAGTAACCTCACCACTGCCTGTTTCCTCTCCCTTCTCACCTTTGCTTACTTTTTCCAACTCCTGACCCATCACAGCTTGGGACTGTCACTGGCACCACGTGCTTCCCCAGTGCCTTGGATTTTCCAGTGTGCTCCCCTGCCCCCTTCACGGGCCACGTAGCTCCAAGATGGCGGATTAGGCCACGAGGTAGAGATCAACAGACTACTGGAAGAGAGACCAAGAGTGATGAATGGGTACCATAAGAGATCGAGGAATGCCCACGTCCTGCTCAGAAGTCAGTGAGAAGACACGGAACCCGACTGACAACACGGGGACTAATGAGGTTTCCTTGTTCCTGTGGAAGCATCTTGGGGAAGGCCAAAGGGATCTGACTATATGAGGTTGGGGAGGGATAATGCAACTGAACAGATGGGCTAAAACCTGACTCAGGGGAGCGGCCTATGCTCAGTACCTGGATGAGCGGCCGTGTGCTGAGACTTCCTGGGAAGGAGTGGGATGAAAGGTGCATGACTTGGAGTGAGCGCTTGTGTCTGTGTTCTCTATGCTACACCACTCTGGGAATGGTAGCAACTACTATTGCTAATACTACTAATATTACTACAACTAATAGTAGTACTACTATTAATACAATTATTACAACTACTTCTGTAAAGAAATGATGCATTTTAACAGCCGGATTGCATCAAAACCGATTTTCTCACCCATACGAAACACCATGTGTCCTACTCCCAGTCCTGGTTTTGCCCCTGTAAGGGAAAATCCCATCGAGTTGCAGGACGCTATAGAGAACCCAAAAAAGGAAACAGACCACGCCAGTCGGGCTTACTAAGTGGTTTATTTGGGGAAATTACTTACCGGATAGTCCCGAGTGGCGAGGGCCAAGGGAGACACACCACGCCCCCTCCTGGCTGGGGCTTTCTCTTTATATGCCATATGACGTCAGTAGAATGTGCAGTTTACATAAGGTGTTTACCAGCCCTTCTGTGCATGCCTAGGGCACACACCATAGCAGCGATGGTGCAGCAGTGCCCGTGACTCGGCCTTGTAACTAATGGCGGGGCAGAGCCGGGGCACAACACACCCCTACAGCCCCCATTCTAGGTACAATGAGAAATGGATTTTGAGTGGTTCCTTCTGTTGCAGATTGTTCAGAGGGACCAATCCCTTCTGTCCCATTTGCTGGAGTCAAAGAGTTTCTTAATCCTGGGAGCTTGCCTCTTCAAATCTTCCTCCTGGTTACACCTCCAATGGCTCCAATTATGCAGATGCTTCCCAAATCTACACCTCCAGTCCTGGCCTTTCTCCTTCTCTGCAGTTTCATCTTCAGAACATCTCTACCTCGTTGCCCCACCTACATCTCAAACTAAACATGCCCAAAAGAGAACTCATCAGTTTGCCATAACTGTAGACATTAACACAATCCTCCCTATCTCACAGCACATAACCTTGGTGCAGTCCTCAGTTACTCTTTAAACAACCCACATATTCAATCCGTCAACATTTCCTGTCAGTTTTGCCTTCACAACACGGCTAAAGTCTGCCCTTTCCTCTCCACCCAAACTGTTATTATTCTGATCCAAGCACTTATCCTCTCCCACCTTAACTATTGCATCTGCTTCACTGGACTGTAAGCTCCTCTCTAGACTATAAGCTCTCTATGGGCAAGGAATGTGTCCTCCAACTCTATTATATGTTATTCTCCCAAGTGCTTAGTACAGTGCTTTGCACACGGTAAGTGCTGAATAAATACACTTGCTCGATTGAGTGATCTGACTCCTTGCTGACCTCCTTGCTTTCCTCCTGTCTCTCCCCACTCCAGTCCATTCTTCAATCTGATGTCCAGTTCATTTTTCTTCAGAACCATTCAGTCTATGTCTCGCCACCCCTCAAGAACCTCCAGTGGTTGCCCATCAACCTCTGCATCAACCAGAAATTCCTTACCACTGACTTTAAAGCACTCAATCAGCTGGCCCCCTCCTACCTTACCTCACTGATCTCCCTACTATAGCCCACCCCACACATTTTGCTTCTCTAGCACCATGTTTCTCACATTTCCACAGTCTCATCTCTCTCACTGCCAACCCCTTTTCCAAGTTCTTCCTCTGGCCTGGAACTCCCTCCCTCTGCATATATACCTATCATTCTCTTCACTTTCAAAGCCCTATTAAAATTACATCTCCTCCAAGAAGCCTTCCCTAACTAAGCCTTCATTTCTTTTAATCCCTCTCCCTTCTACATCATCTATGCAATCAGATCTGTACTTTTTGGGTATTTGGTATTCACCAAACCTCAACCTCGCAGCACTTAGGTACATTTCTGTAAATGATTTATTTATATCAATGTCTTTCTCCCCTTCTAGCCTGTAAGCTCATTGTGGGTATGGAATGTGCCTACCAACTCTGCTGTATTGGATTCTCCCATTTGCTTAGTACACAGTAGGAGCTCAATAAGTATGTTTGATTGATTGATTGATTGATTGATTGATGAAAGACCGGATTTCCTGCCCCCAATCCTTAACACCAATCTTGGGTGCCAGGATCCCTGCCTTCTGTTGCAGGGCTAGCAGACACTAGGGAGTTATTGGGGGAAGGAGCAGTCAGTGGGGGCAGAGCCACAGGCTCCCCAGATTGTGCGATCTCAGCCATGCAACCCTAGCCTGAAAGCTCAAATAAAACTTTACCCCATCAAACATATATATTCATGTGTTTGAATATGCACATTCATACATAACTAGTATACAAATACAACTCTGTAGACTTTCAATGCTCTCACTCCCAGTAAGATTCTAACCCCTCTGTGCCAGATTCTAAGATCCTTGAGGACAGGAATCATGCCTACCAACTTTATTGTGCTCTCTCAAATGCTTAGTGCAGTCCTCTGCACATAGTAAGCACTCAATAATTACCATTGGTTGAGTTTCCACATCTATAATATCAGCATATTACTTGATCTCCTTATTCTCTAGACTGTGAGTTCTAGGTGGGTCAGGGACAGTGTCCAATCAGATTATTAAACCAAGTCCTTAGCACACTGAATAAATCCTCAACAAATAGCATAAACTAAAAATAATTCTAAGGTGAAGAAATCACATGGATTTGTTTTCTTATCCCCCATCACCTTCAGCTCCCTGTATGCATTTCCCATTCAGACTCATTTGATCCATACAGAGTTGGGGAGCCCGGGTCCCTGCTCATCCCAGACACCCTCTTATCTTCTTGGAGGTTTTTGGCTGTGTCAGGAAAGTTTCTGAGATAAACCATTTCGCAGTATTCTCCCATTGCTCTCCCAGGCCACTTGGGGAAAGCAGCCCCTGTTTTCTGAGGGATTCCTCTGGGAAGACAAGCATGCAACTCGGGTCAGGGACCATGTTTTCCTGGGAGACTCCAGAGTCCACGGATGAGATCCCTGAGACTAGGAAGTTCTCAGACCTCAGACAGTGTGCCCAGAATTACCAGTTTTACAAAGATAGTGGGTCGAGGTTTACCGTGTACCTGGATATATGCCAGATAGTCTGTTTTTCTGTTGGTATGTCAAGATGGACCTGGACCATTATTTGTTTGTCTGGTTTTCTGCAAAATTGGAAGGAGTGTAGTCTAGTAGAAAGAGTGGGGACTGAGAATCAGGAGATTCAGATTCTAATCCTGTATGGTCTTGGCATGTCATAACCTGTAGAGGGCCTCAGTTTTCATAATTGTAGTGCAGGGGCCAGTAGATGGAACCATAGAGGTCATAAAACATGGCCATGAGGACAAACAGCTCTGAAACAGCAAACAAATCAATGAGCAAGAGCTGTGTGAGGCAGCCCAGGAAAAAGATGGAGCTGTTCCTGGTCAAGGAGCTGATGTTGTATTTGGGGAGAGTGATGGCGATGTAGCACACATCTATGAAGGACAGTTTCTTGAGGAAGAAGTACATGGGGGTAATGGAGGTGCCTTTTGAGGACGGTGGTGGTGTTGGTGAGGAAAATTCCTTTCAGGGCTTCCAGGTAGACCAGGAGGAACAAGGTGGTATGGACCAGTTGCAGCTCTCAAAAGTCAGAGAATCCAGGAGGAGGAATTTCATCACTGTGGAGACGGGCGTTTTCTAGGAGAATCAGTGGATTGTCTGAAGAGGGTCAGAGACAAGACATAATTACAAGAAGGAAATTAGATAAGCCCCCATTTTCATTATCAGCATCCAGCCTCCATCTTTCTCAGCTTCTACCACTTAATTCTCCACTTCAGAAGTAGCACCAATTTTCACAGGGACCTGGACGGGGTACACCGTGGCTTTGCAGCACTGGAGGGGTGTCTGAGGTCAGAAGTTAATGCCGGCAACCTTGCTTGGAAACTCAAATTCTTCAAGAAGTTTTTGGCATATGCAATTGTTATGTAAAGTTATGCACAACTGTGCAAATAGGAAAAATGACAAGAGGAAGTCTAGGAACTGCTAGTGAACCCAAATTTCCACATGCTTATATTTTCTTTCAAATATATAACAATTATGATAAATATTTTGTGCTTCTTCTATGCCAAAGGATTGTGCTAAGAAGGCTGGAGTATCTACAGGATAATCAAGTCAGACACAGATCCCGATTTGGGTTCACAAACTAAGAGGTGGGAAGAGCAGTTTCTCACCCTACAAGCTTATGTATTCGCCTCTTTCCCCATTCCCACAGAATGTATCACAACATCCTTATACTCAATTGCTTCCTCTACCTGTAATCTCTAATAGTGTCTAATTTCCCCACCAGAATGTAAACTCCTTGAGAGGAGGGATTGTGTCTTCTTACGTCATTATATTCTCTCAAGAGCTTAGTACAGAACTCTGCATGGTATGAACTATCAATAAATACCATCGATTGATCAATTGATTGATGGATCCCCATTTTACAGACAGGGAACACGGAGGTTAAGTGACTTTGTTATGGTCTTTCATTGATTCATTCAATCGTATTTACTGAGCACTTCCTGTGTGTAGAGCACTGTACTAAGTGCTTGGAAAGTACAAATCAGCAGTAATGAGAGACAATCCCTGCCCACACCGGATTTACAATCTGGAGCCGGGGGGGTGGGGAAGATGGACATAAAAACAAGTAAAAAGGCATCAGTTTCAATAAATGGAATTATATATATATATATATATATATATATATATATACATCAAAGCAAGTAACTAGGCATTAATATAAATGAATAGAATTATAGATATGTACAAGTGATCTGGGGCACAGAGAGGGATAGAGAGAAGAAAGCTAGTTGGGATGGTACAGAGGGGAGGGAGAGCTGAAGAAAAGGGGGCCTTAGTCAGGGAAGGCCTCTTGGAGGAGGTGACCCTTCAGTAAGGGTTTGAAAGGGGAAGGTGTGATTGGCGGAATTGAGGAGGGAGGGTGTTCCAAGCCAGGGGTAGGACGTGGGCCAAGGGTCGATGGCGGGACAGGCAAGAACGAGACACAGTGATAAGGTTAGTATTAGAGGAGCGGAGTGTGCAGACTGGGATATAGGAGAGAAGGGAGGTGAGGTAAGAGGGAGCTTGGTGATGGAGAGCTATGAAACAAATAGTGAGGAGTTTTTGCTTGATACAGAGATTGCCAGGCAACCACTGGTGATTTTTGAGGAGGGGAGTGACATGCCCTGAATGTCTCTGTAGAAAGATAATCCGGGCAGCGGAGTGAAGTATAGACTGAGGTGGAGAGAGACAGGAGATTGGGAGGTCAGAAAGGAGGCTGATGCATTAACCCAGTCGAGATAGGTTGAGTGATTGTACTAACGTGGTAGTGGGTTTGGATGGAGAGAAAAGGGCCAATCTTGGTGATGTTGTGAAGGTGAGGCTTTGGTGTCAGGTTGGATATGTGGGGTGAATGAGAGAGCAGAGTCAAGGATGACACCAAGATTGCAGGTTTGTGAGACGGGAAGGATGGTAGTGCCATCTGCAGTGACAGGCAAGTCAGGGAGAGGACAGGGTTTGGTAGGGAAAATAAGGAGCTCTGTCTTGGACATGTTGAGTTTTAGTTGGTGGGAGGACATTTGAGTAGAGATGTCTGAAGGCAGGAGGAAATGCCAGCCTGTAGGGAGGGAGAGAGAACAGGGGAGGAGATAAAGATTTGGGTGTCTTCCATATAGAGATGATAGTTGATGCCGTGGAAATGAATGAGTTCACCAAGGGAGTAAGTATAGATGGAGAACAGAAGGGGACCAAGAACTGACCCTTGAGGAACCCCTACAGGTAGGGGCTGGGAGTGGGAGGAGGGCCCCACGAAGGGGACTGAGAATGAACTGCCAGAGAGATAAGAGGAGAACCAAGAGAGGACAGAGTCTGAGAAGCCAAGGTTGAATAATGTGATGAGGAGAAGGGGATGGTTGACTGTGTCTAAGGTGGCTGAGGGGTCCAGGAGGATTAGGATAGAGTAGGAGCCATTGGATTTGGCAAGAAGGAGGTCAGTGGTGACCTTTGAGAGGGCAGTTTCAGTGGAGTGGAAGGGATGGAAGCCAGAATGGAGGGGGTCCAGGAGAGAGCTGGAGTTGAAGAATTCAAGGCAGTGAGTGTAGGCGACTCGCTCTAGCAGTTTGTAAAGGAAGGGTAGGAGGGAGATAGGGCGATAACTGGAAATGGCAGTGGGGTCGAGAGGGCGTTTTTAGGATGGGGGAGACGTGGGCATCTTTGAAGGCAGAGGGGAAGAAGCTGTTGGAGAGTAAGCGGATTGTGACCTCCATGTGGGACAGGCACTTTATCTCTTCTGATCATTCTGTATCTGTTCCCAGTTCTTGGTTTAGATTAAGCACTTAAGAAATGCTAGACAATAGAAAATGTGAGAACACTGGACAGATTCATTTTTCCATCCCCTTTCACACTCAGTACCCCCTACAAGTTACCCACTGAGACTCATTGGGACCATCCAGCTTTGGGGAACCCTGAGCCCTGCTGGTTCCTAGACACCTGATCCCCTTCTTCTCCTCATGGAGGTTTGTGACTGTGAGAGAAAAGTGTCTGGGTGATTACCAGTCCACAACGTTCCCCCATGCTCCACCTGGAAAAAGCAGCCACTCTATACTGTAAGCTGGGAATGGAATGAGTCTGTTTATTGTTATATTGTACTCTCCCAAGTGCTTAGTACAGTGCTCTGCACAGAGTAAGTGCTTAATTAATACAATTGACTGACTGACTGATTACCCAGGGAGGGCTGGTTCAGAGTTTTGCTAAGGGAACTCCAATACCTATGAGACTCCAGAGCTGGCAGGTGACATCATCAACCATGAGACATTGTACATTGCTCAGACTGTGTGCTCAGAGCTACTGGCATTCCCCGTGTGGCCCAGAGTGCAATCAAGGTGATCAAGATTCATTATTGATCATTATGATTCATTCATTCAATCGTATTTATTGAGCACTTACTGTGTGCGGAGCACTCTACTAAGCATTTGGAAGGAAAGTACAATTCAGGAATAAAAAGAGACAATCCCTGACCACAAAGGGCTTACAGTCTAGAAGAGGGAAGCAGATATCAAAACAAGTGAATAGGCATCAATAGCATCAGTATAAATAGAATTATAGATATATGCACATCAAAGCAAGTAAACAGGCATTAATATAAACAAATAGAATTATAAATATGTACATATATACACTGGACAATCTCATTTACAATTCCCAGTATCTGCAAGTGCCACTGCTGGCCACCCTAAAAGTCAGTCAGTCAATAAAATTTATTGAGTGATTACTGTGGGTAGAGAACTGTGCTAAGCTCTGTAGAGAGTAGGATATAACAATATAGCAGAGAAATTCCCTGCTCACAGTGAGCTCACAGTCTAGAGGGTAAAACAGACATTAATAAAAATAAATAAAATTACAGATGTGTACATAACCACTGTAGGGTTGAAAGCAAGGATGAATAAAGGGGATAAGTCAGGGCTATGCAGAACGGAGTAGGAGAAGAGGATAGGAACGTTTAGTCAGGGAAAGCCTCTTGGAGGAGTCGTGCCCTCAATAAGGCTATGAAGTGGGGGGTGAGTAATTGTTGGTTATGAAGAAGGTGGGTGTTCCAGGCCAGAGGCAGGATATGGATGAGAGGTTGGCAGTGAGATAGACGAGATCAAGATACAGTGAGTATGTTATCTTTAGAGGAGTGAAATGTGTGGACTGGGTTGTAGCAGGAGAGTAGTGAGGTGAGGTAGGAGGAGGCAGAATGAATGCATACTTTAAAGCCAATGGTAAGGAGTTTCTCTTCGATGCGGAGGTGGATGGGCAATTTCTGAAGGTTCTTGAGAAGTGGGGAAACATGTCCCGAAAAATGATCTAGATAATAGAGTGAAGTATGGACTGGTGTGGGGAGAAACAGGAGGCTAGGAGGTCAGCAAGGAGGCTGATACAGTAATCAAGGTGGGATAGGATAAGGGCATGGACTAGTGCGGTAGCAGTTTGGAAGGAGAGGAAAGGGCGCATTTTAGTGATGTTGTGAAGGTTGACCTGGCAGGATTTAGTAATGGATTGAATATGTAGGTTGAATGCGAGGGAGGAGTCAAGGATAACTCCAAGGTTATGGGCTTGTGAGACAGGAAGGATGGTGGTGCCATCTACAGTGATAGAAAATCAGGTGGAGGACAGGGTTTGGGTGGGAAGATAAGGAGTTCTGTTTTGGACATGCTAAGATTGAGGTGACAGCTAAGAATCTGAGTGGAGATGACTTGAAGGCAGGAGAAAATGTGAGACTTCAGAGAGGGAGAGAGTTCAGGGCTGGAAATGTAGATTTGGGAATCATCTGCATAGAGGTGGTAGTTGAAGCCATAGGAATGAATGAGCTCTCCAAGGGATTGGGTGTAGATGGAGAATAGAATGGGACCCAAAACTGAACCTTGAGGGACCCCCACAGTTAGGGGGTTGGAGGCAGAGGAGGGGTCCACGAAACAGCTTTCTCATCTCACTCTAGAGAGTCTAAATAAATTACAGATATGTCCATAATGCTGTGGGCCTGGAGAATGGGGGTGAATAAAGGGAGGAAGTCAAGGTGATGCAGAAGGGAGTGGGAGGAAAGGAAATGATGGCTTAGTGTGGAAAGGCCTCTTGGAGGAGATGTGCCTTCCACAAACTTTGAAGAGGGGGAAAGTGATGATCAGTTAGATATGAAAAGGGAGAGCATTCCAGGCCAGAGACAGGATGTGGGTGAGAGGTTGGTGACGAGATAGATGTGATTGAAATACAGCGAGTAGCTTAGCATTAGAGGAGTGAGGTGTTGGGGCTGGATTGTAGGAGGGGACAAGGTGATTGGGCACTTTAAAGCCAATGGAAGGAGGGGGGAAGGTGAATGAGTGCTTTAAAGCTTACTGTAAGGAGTTTCTATCTGATGTGGAGATTGATGGGCAACTACTGGAGACTCTTGAGGAGTGGGGAAACATGACCTGAATATTTTGTAAAGAAATGATCTGGGCAGCAGAGTGAAGTATGGACTGGAGTGGGAAGAGACAGGAAGCAGGGAGGTCAGCAAGGAGGCTGAGATAGCAATCAAAGTGGGCTGGGATAAGTGCTTGGATTATTCATTCATTCAGTTGTCTTTATTGAGTTCTTACTGTGTACTGCGTACAAAGCACTTGGGATGTAGAATACAACAATAAATAGACGCATTCCCTGCTCACAATGAGCTTACAGTCTATGGGTGGGGAACCAAGCATCAGTATAAATAAATTAATGAATTGCAGACATGTACACAAGTGTTGTGGGACTGGGAATGGGAATGAACAAAGGGAGCAAGTCAGAGCAATGCAGAAGGGATTGGGAGAAGAGGAAAGGGGGTTTTAGCCAAGGGAAGGCGTCTTGAAGGAGATGTGTCTTCAAATAAGACTTTGAAGGGGGAGAGAGTAATTGTCTGTTGGATTTGAGGAAGGAGGGCATTCCAGGCCAGAGGCAGGACATGTGCGAGGGGCCGGTGGTGAGATGGGCAAGATCAAGACACTGTGAGACACAGCAAAGTGTGCAGCTGAGTTGTAGAAGGAGAGTTCAAGCTTGGCTCAGTGAGAAGCAGCTTGGCTCAGTGGAAAGAGCATGGGCTTTGGAGTCAGGGCTCATGAGTTCAAATCCCAGCTCTGCCACTTGTTGGCTGTGTGACTGTGGGCAAGTCACTTAACTTCTCTGTGCCTCAGTTCCCTCATCTGTAAAATGGGGATTAAGACTGTGAGCCCCACGTGGGACAACCTGATTCCCCTATGTCTACCCCAGCGCTTAGAACAGTGCTCGGCACATAGTAAGCGCTTAACAAATACCAACATTATTATTATTAGAGTTACGAGGTGAGGTAGGAGCAGGCAAGGTGAATGAATGCTTCACAGGTGAGGAGTATTTGTTTGATGCGGAGGAGGATGGGCAACCACTGGAGTTTTTTGAGTAGTGGAGTGACAAGTCCTGAACGTTTTTGTAGAAAAAAGATACAGGCAGCAGAGTGAAGTATGGATTGGAGTGGAGAGAGACAGGCGGTTGGAAGGTCAGCAAGGAGGCTGCTGCGGTAATCTAGGTGGGATAGGATGAGTGACTATATTAACATAGTAGCAGTTTGAATGGAGAGGAAAGGGTGGATTTTAGCGATGTTGTGAAGGTGGAACCAGCAGGATTTAGTGATCAATTTGATATGTGGGTTGAATGAGAGAGAGGAGTCAAGGATAACGACAAGGTTATGGGTTTGTGAGACAGGAAGCATGGTGGTGCCATCTACAGTGATGGGAAAGTGAGGGGAAGGATAGGTTTTGGGTGGGAAGATAACTAGTTCTCTTTGGGACATGTTAAATTTGAGGTGAACGGGAGGACAAGAGGAAATATGAGACTGCAGAGAAGGAGAGAGATCAGGGCTAGAGATGTAGATTTGGGTATCATCGGATATCACCCGCAAAGAGGTGATAGTAGAAGCTATGGGAGTGAATGAGATCTCCAAGGGACTGGGTGTAGATGGAATTGGGCTCATAACTGAACCTTGAGGGACCCCCCCCCCCCCCCCGGGTAGGGAGTGGAAGGTAGAGGAGGAGCCCACGAAGGAGACTGAGGATGAATTGCTAGAGCAGTAAGAGGAGACAGAGGACAATGTCAGTGAAACCAAGGTTGGATAACGTTTCCAGAAGAAGGGGGTGGTCCACAGGGTCAAAGGCATCTGAGAGGTCAAGGAGGATTAAGATGGAGTAGAGGCTATTAGATTTGGCAAGAAGGCTATCACTGTTGACCCTTGAGAGGGCAGTTTCGGTGGAATTAAGGGGATGGAAACCAGATTGGAGAGGGTCAAGGAGAGAATTGGAGGAGAGGAATTCAAGACAGCAGGTGTGGATAACTCATTCAAGGATTTTGGAGAACAATGGTAGAAAAGAGATGGGGTGATAACTGGAGGGAGATGTGGGGTGAAGGGAGGGTTTTGTTTTTTTTTTTAGGATAGGGGAGACAGGGGCATGTTAGAAAGCAGTGGGGAAGAAGCAGTTGGAGAGGAAGCAGTTGAAGATGGCAGTCAGGGAGGAAAGATGGGAAGGGGAAAAAGTTCTAACTAGGTGCGAAGAAATGGGGTTCAAATGCACAGGTGCAGGGAATGGATTTTAAGAGGAGGCTAGAGTTCTCCTTTAGAGATACTGCTGGGAAGGATGGGAGAGTTGAAGAAGGGACCAGAAGCTGGAGGGACTGAGGAGGGGTAGTTGGAGATTTTAGGGAGTTTATACCTGATATTGTCAATTTTCTCAAGAAAGTAGGTGCTCAGGTCACTGGGGGCAAGGGATGGGGGAGGCCAGGGGGACAGGGGGCCTGAGGAGGGAGTTAAATGTCTGGAACAACTGGCAAAAGTGATTGGCATGGGTATCAATAAGGGTGGAGAAATAATTTTGCTGGGCAGAGGAGGGGGCAAAGTTAAAGCATGCAAGGATAAACTTGAAGAGGGCAAATTTGGCTTGATATTTAGATTTCTGCCAGCAGCACTCTGTGGTTCAAGTACAAGAGTGAAGTAGGTGGATTCTGCAGGTGATCCAGGGCTGTGGGTTAGTGGTACGAGATCAATGAAGGGATAGGGGAGAGAATGAGTTGAGCTCAGTAGAGAGGATGGTGTTGAGAGTGTCAATTTGGTCATCATGGGAGGGTTGTTGACTATGGAGACTAGGTGGGGCATGATGAGTTGAGAAAATTGGATGGGGTCACAAGATTGGAGGTCTCTGTGGGGGAATAGTACAGATTTACAGGGAGGAGGTGTGTGGGAAAAGAGGCAAATGAGGTTGTGGTCAGATGGAGGGTTTCAGAGTTGGTGAGGGTACAGATTGTGCAGTGGTTAGAGATGATGAGATCGAGTGTGTGTCCAAGTTGGTGAGTGGGCGAGCTGGGATAGAGCAGGATGTCAGCGGAGTTGAGGAATGGGAGAGGGCAGTCAGTAGAAGGGTCATCAGGCACATTTATGGAGATATTGAAGTCCCCAAGGATCAATGTTCGCTTGTAGAAAGAGATAAGGAATATGAGAAAGGGATCAATTTGGTTTAAAAAGTTGGTGTTGGGGCCTGGGGGTTGGGGGGGTGTTAAGTGACAGTTACTAGAATCTGGAGTGGTTGGTAGAGGCAGGTGACATAGGCTTCAAAGGAAGAGAAAGAAAGAGGTGAGGGAGGTGGAATGGTGTGAAAGCTACATTGAGGAGCAAAAAGGCAGCCAAAACTTCCTCCTTTTCCAATGAGTCTGGGGGGAGTGGAAGAAGCAAAGCCCCCCTCCAAAGAGAGCAGCAGAATAGGAACTCTGATCATGATTAAATGTTGTCGAGTTATTATTTCTGATTCATTCCCCATGAAAACATCTTCTCCAGAACATCCTATCTTCAATAGTGATTCTGATATGTGTTTCCATAGAGTTTTCTTGGTAAAACATAGGGAAAGGGTTTACCATTTCCCTCTTCCATGCAGTAAAAACTTAAGTCTCTGTTATTGTCTTTGATCAACATTTTGATTACTTGATCTTCTGCCTTTGCCCATTCCACTTCTGCCCAGCATAGGTGAATCAACTCTGTCTTATGCTTTGGCTTAGACCATTCCATTATGGGTAACCTTGGCGAGAGCTTGGCGAGAGCTTGGCGAGAGCTTGGCGAAGCATAAGCTTCATCAGCATATGCAAACTCTCCTGCCACGATAAAGCATGCTGATTCATAGGAGAGAATAGGAACTCTGCACAATTGAAAAATAATATTGTTGGTATTTGTTAAGCGCTTACTATGTGCAGAGCACTGTTCTAAGCGCTGGGGTAGATACAGGGTAATCAGGCTGTCCCACGTGAGGCTCACAGTTAATCCCCATTTTACAGATGAGGTAACTGAGGCACAGAGAAGTTAAGTACTTGCCCACAGTCACACAGCTGACAAGTGGCAAAGCTGGGAGTTGAACTCATGACCTCTGACTCTGAAGCCCAAGCTCTTTCCACTGAGCCACACTGCTTCTCACTTCCTCGGTCTTGACATGCCTATGTGCCAAGTGGTCAAAGTGATATCAGGAACTCTTTATAAGTGACCTCCTTGACAAAATCTAGGCTCCTTTCACTGTGGTGGTGGGGATAAAACAATCATAAGTGGAGGAAAGCCTGTTAGGGCTAACCCATCAGTGGTGATGGTTACCACATAGTGTGTCTTGAGTGGCACATTGCCTCAGCAGGAATCCTGAAACTACCTGGCTGGCATGGGCAGTTACCTGGAAAACATGGGCAGCTACCCTGGCAAGCACTGGCTAGTCCTTTATCCTGCAGTGAGCATGGCTAATTGTATGACAAGCAGTAGCAGCTTGAGAAGCAGCATGGCTCAGTGGAAAGAGCTCAGGCTTGGGAGTCAGAGGTCATAGGTTCGAATTTCAGCTCTGCCACTTGTCAGCTGAGTGACTGTGGGAAAGTCACTTAACTTCTCTGTGCCTCAGTTACCTCATCTGTAAAATGGGGATTAAGACTGTGAGCCTTACGTGGGGCAACCTGATTACCCTGTACCTACCCCAGCAGTTAGAACAGTGCTCTGCACATAGTAAGCACTTAACAAATACCAACATTATTATTATTATTATTACTATAGCTTTGTTGAAGGACCTCAGGACCGAGAGTCAGGAGACAGGTGTTCTAATTCCAGTTCAGCCACTTGTCTGCTGTGTGATCTTAGACAAATCACTCAACTTCTCTGTGTCTGAGTTTCCTCATCTGTAAAAATGAGCACAAGATACCTCTTTCAGATAACTCTTTTCCCTTAAACTATATGGGGCAGGGATTGTGTCTGACCTGACTGTACTCCAGCACTTTGTATAGTTTTTGGCACAAAGCATCAATCAATTAATCAATCAATCATATTTATTGAGTGCTTACTTTGAGAAGGGGACTGTACTCAACACTTGAGAGAGTACAACACAACAGTTAAACAGACACATTCTCCCAACAATGCTTGGCACATAGTAAGTGCTTAATATATACCATCATCATTATTATTATTATTATTGTTATTACAACTATGGAGCAATCATTTTGGCAGTAAAGGAATTCTGCTTGTAAAACACCTTTGCATACACAACTGCCCACTTACTTGTTGAATCCACTTCTTTAGAAGAACTTGACTGGCCGGGACAGAAGAGTGTCCAGATACTAGTACTAGAAGCAATTGCTCCTTGTAGGTTCTTAGTACTGAAAGACTTTGTGGCTAGACCAAAACTCATCACTTGTTGGAGATAGAAAACTCCATCAGAGAGGGGTCCAGGAGCTGACCAGTGGCTAGGGTATGTCTGAGAGAATGGACATTTAAAAAGCTCTGGTTTCCTCCTATTGGAAGGCTGTCTGCCAGGTCTGAGACTCCTTCGCAGATCTCCTCTATGCAAGTACCTGGGAAATTTCAGTACTGAGCATCCCCTGGGGAATTATCCGCCTTAGTTGAAAGGTGTCGGGGGGGCGGGCGGAGGGAGGGCAAGGGAGAAAATCATTAATTCATTAATTCTGTCATAGTTATTAAGTACTTACTGTGTGCAGAGCACTGTATTAAGCGCTTGGGAAAGTACAATACAACAATAAACAGACACATTCCCTGCCCACAACGAACTTAAAGTCTAGAGGCAGGGACAAAGATATTATACAAATAAATAAATCACAAATATATACATAAGTGCAGTGGGGTTGGGAGTGGGGAAGAACAAAGGGAGCAAGTACCTGGGAAAAGTTGAAACCATAGGAGCAAATGAGTTCTCCAAAGGAGTGGGAGTAGATTTCAAGTAAAAAGGGACCCAAAATTGAACCTTGAGAAACACCCATAGTTAGGGGATGGATGCAAAGGAGGAGCCTATGAAGGAGACTGAGAATGAAGGGCCAGAGAGAGATAAGAGAGCCAGAAGAGGATAGAGAGGTTAGCCCACTAGACAATCGCAAAAGGATGCCTATTCTTGGCCCAATTTAAGAAATATTCATTTATCAGTCTGGGAAATAATGAGTTCAAGCATCTTTTGCACTCGGGTGTGTTCAAGTTCAGTCATGTGAATTTCCATGGGCTAGAGTGTTTTCAGTTCTCTCTCCTCTCTCTCTCTTTCTCTCTCTCTCTCTCTCTCTCACACACACACACACTGTCCATCATGTATTATGTATACAAAATATTTTCCCATATCTGAAGAATTCCAGTATAAGAAAGAAGTACGACTGTTCCTCTTCCCCAATTTATTTTTTAAACTTATCCAACATGCAGTCTCATGGGAAAATAGCCTCCTAATGGGGTTCTTGTTCATTGAGTAAGCAGGACCTGGCCTGGCTGGAGCAGCAGGATTTAGGGGAGGCAGTGGTTCTGAAGGATAAACATCTTTTTATCTGGAAGGGGCCAATGACTGCAAATGGCACTTCCCAAGCCACTAGCATTATCATTAAATCCTTCACTCAGATTCTCAGTCCTGAAACCTCAGGACTGAGGCTCACCTTACTGGTCCTTTTCAATGAGAGCCTCCTTCAGAAGCAGCAGCAGAAGCATTTGACAATTTTTCTCTGTGTGACACACTGAAAATGAATTTCCACCCTCTGAAATACGTGAGAATTCTTCATGGCTAGGCAGGAATTGAAGAAGTAGAGATTTAGAAGTAGAGGAGTTTGAGAAGACCGTCAAGAAGAGGACATAAGGAAAGATTTATGAGGGGCATTTAGGGGGCAGGTTGGGGTCTGGTTGCAGAAGAGGACCCTGAGGGAAAGAAAAGGCTATATAACTACAAAAAAAAGTTCCTCAGCACTTCAGGGCTGGGGAAAAGGGGGTGAGTAACTAAGTGCTTAGGGGGTGAGAACCCAGTGACATAGGAAATGATATAGGGTACTTTTGATTAGTGAATTTTACCTAGCTGTTGTTTTTTAATACATTCTTATTGTTTTCTAATATATTAAGTGTCGCAATATATTAAGTATTTTGTCCAAAACACATGCTTAATAACTTCTAATATTACTAATAAAATGATATGTGGTCTGGCCTAGTAGAAGGAGCATGAGACTGGGAACCGGTAGACCCAAATTTTAGTCCCAGCTGCACCACTGACCTGCTGTATGTCCTTGGGCAAGTCATTCAGGAGCTCCATGTCTCAATTTCCTCATCTGTTAAATGGGGAGAAGATACCTGGTCTCTCTCTTAGATTGTGAGGCATGTTTATGGACAGGGACTGTCTGACCAGACAATCTTGTATCTTCCACAATTCTTAATCAATGTTTACCACGAATAATTACATTAATAAATGATTGAATGAATTAATGCTAAAATATCTAATAGGGGGCAGGGCCAAGAAGGTGGGGAATTGTTTATATCACCAAGATTCCCAGAGAAAATTCAATGTAGGGCAAATAACAAATGGATTCTGCACCCAGTGAGGCTGTATAACAGGGATCACTTCCAACACAGCTTCCTCTATTCCCAAAAAGGTGCATCAAAGGAAAAAACATGCATGGGAGACTGTGAAATGAGAACCTGGTAGAATAGTGAGCAGTTCCTTCCTTGGGGGCGGGGAGGGGAATGCAACTCATTCCCCATGCTGTATCCCCTCCTACTGCCACTTCAGCACTTCCTCATCACTTGGATATTTCTCCCTCATACACATCTTGTCTTATGCCATTAAGTTGTTTCCGACTCATCGTGACACCACGGACACCCAGTATGCCCTGTTCTCCATCTACAATCATTCTGGTAGTGTATAAATAGAGTTTACTTGGTAAGAATACGGAAGTGGTTTACCACTGCTGCCTTAAGTGCAGTAAACTCGAGTCTCCTCCCTCGACTCTCTCTCAAGCTGCTGCTACCCAGCATGGGTGAGTTTTGACTTGCAGCAAATTGCCTTCCACTCGCTAGCCACTGACCAAGCTAGGAATGGAATGGGTAGTAGGCTTCTGCTTTACTCTCCCTCTCATAGCCGAGATTGGTAGAGTACTGGAAACTCTCCAGGTGACCCTATCAGAGGGGCCCCATTCACTAGTACTTTTGTATATGTCTTTAAACTCTGTTACTTCCCCCTGCTTGTAATTGATCTTAATGACTGTCTCCTCTGTTAGACTGAAAGATCCTTGAGGATAGGGATTAGGTCTTGTGATTCTACTGCACTCTCCCAAGTGCTTTGTACAGAGTAAGTGATCTATTGATTGAACTTCACTTGAGGTTTACCCAATCAGTTTGCCCAGAGCTGCTTTCATGTCCCTGTTCCTCAGGCTGTAGATGAAGGGTTCCGGTTGGGGGCACCACAGATATCACCTTATTCACAATCGACAGGGCTTCAGAAGGTGGCCTTAGCAGCCACTGAACACAAATAGAAAGACCACTACCAGGTGAGATAGATAGGTGGAGAATGCTTTGGCTCACCCTTCGGCTGATGGGATCTTCAGCACAACGGAGAAGATGTGAGCATAAAAGTAAATGATGAAAAGGAAAGAGATGAAAATCAAACAGGAAATAAAAACAATAACCTTGAGTTCTCCCAGAATCTCCCCTGAGCAAGACAGCTTGAGGATTTGAGGGATCTCACAGAAGAATTGATGGACCATGTTGGACCCACAGTAGGGTAAGGAGAAAGTACTGTACACATGTAATATCCTTGTCAGGGTCCCAGTGAACCACGAAGCAGCTGCCATCTGCAAACAAGACTGCCTGTTCATGGCAATCGCATAGCACAGGGGCTGGCAGATGACTGCATAGCAGTCGTAACACATGATGGTCAACAAAGCCAACTCTGTAACTGCCAGATAGGCAACCCCCTAAACCTAGAAAAGACATCGCAAGAAGGAGATGGAGCTGTGGTTGGGAAGGGAATTTAGGATGAATTTGGGGACAGTGATAGAGATGTAGCAGAGACTGAGAAAAGACAGGTTCTTGAGGAAGAAGTACATGAGGGTGAGGAGCTGCCAGTTGAGGATGATGGTGGTAATGATGAGGAGATTCCCCATCAGAGCCAACTGGTAGACCAAGTGGAACAGTGAGGCATAGCCCAGCTGCAGCTCCCGAATGATGGAAAACCCCATGAGAAGGAATTGTAACACCATTGTATGATTTGCCTTATCCACTCGGTTAATGTCAAGACACTAGTAAGAGAACTGGCAAATGGGCCTGGAAAGGCAGTCATATCCACATTTCTATTATGTAATTACTGGGTAATCACAAATGATAAATCATGATCAACAAATGCATATACCTTGGATTCCTAAGGTAAGAGAACCCAAACCCTGTCCTCCCCCTGACTTTCCAATCCTGCAGATGGCACCATTCATTCATTCATTCATTCATTCATTCAATCAATTGTACTTATTGAGCACCTACTGTGTACAGAGCACTGTACTAAGCGCTTGGAATGTACAATTTGGCAACAGAGAGAGACAATCCCTGTCCAGCATCGGGCTCACAGTCTACAAGGGGGAGACAGACAACAAAACAAAACAAGTAGTCAGGCATCAGTACCATCAAGATAAATAGAATCATAGATATATACACATCATTAATAAAATAGAGGAATAAATAATATATACAAATGTACACAAGTGCTGTGGGGTGGGGAAGGGGGTAGAGTAGAGCGAGGGAGTATGGGGAATGGGGAGGGGAGGAGGGGCAGAGGGAAAGGGAGGAATCAGTCAGGGAAGGCCTCCTGGAGGAGGTGAGCTCTCAGTAGGGCTTTGAAGAGGGGAAGAGAGTTAGTTTGGCGGATGTGAGGAGGGAGGGCATTCCATGTCAGTGGTAGGATGTGGGCCAGGGGTCAATGATGGGAGAGGTGAGAACGAGGCACCATGAGGAGGTTAGTGGCAGAGGAGCAGAGTGTAAGATGTGGGCTGTAGAAGGAAAGAAGGGAGGTGATGTAGGGGGGGTCAAGTGATGGAGATCTTTGAAGCCAAGAGTTTTTGTTTCATGCGAAGGTTGATAGGCAACGACTGGTGATTTTTGAGGAGGGGAGTGACATTCCCAGAGCATTTCTGTAGAAAGATAATCCGGGCAAAAGAGTGAAGTATAGACTGGAGCGTGGAGAGACAGGAAGATGGGAAATCAGAGAGGAGGTTGATGCAATAATCCAGTCGGGATATTATGAGAGATTGTACCAGCAAGGTAGCAGTTTGGATGGAGAGGAAAGGGCATATCTTGGCGATGTTGTGAAGGTGAGACCGGCAGGTTTTGGTGACGGACTGGATGTGTGCGGTGACTGAGAGAACAGAGTCAAGGATGGCACCAAGGTTGCAGCTTGTGAGATGGGATGGATGGTGGTGCCGTCCACAGTGACGGGAAAGTCAAGGGGAAGACAGGGTTTGCGAGGGAAGATAAGGAGTTCAGTCTTGGACAGGTTGAGTTTAAGGTGGGGGGCGAACATCCAGGTGGAGATGTCTTGAAGGTAGGAGGAGATGCGAGCCTGGAGGGAGGGAGAGAGAACGGGGAGGAGATGTAGAGTTGAGTGTCATCTGTGTAGAGATGACAGTTGAAGCCATGGAAACGAATGACTTGACTCTATTTATTGCCAATGTTCTTGTCTGTCTGTCTCCCCCAATTAGACTGTAAGCCCGTCAAATGGCAGGGACTGTCCCTATCTGTTGCCGACTTGTTCATTCCAAGCGCTTAGTACAGTGCTCTGCACATAGTAAGCGCTCAATAAATACTATTGAATGAATGAATGAATGAGTTCACCAAGGGAGTGAATATAGAGGGAGAACAGAAGGGAACCAAGAACTGACCCTTGAGAAACCCCTACAGTTAGGAGAAGGGAGAGGGAGGAGGAGCCCCCAAAGGAGACCGAGAATGAACGGCCAAAGAGATGAGGAGAACCGGAGAGGACGGAGTCCATGAAGTCAAGGTTGGATAATGTGTTGAGGAGAAGGGGATGGTCGACAGTGTCAAAGGCAGCTGAGAGGACGAGGAGGATTAGGATAGAGTTGGAGCCATTGGATTTGGCAAGAAGGAGGTCATGGGTGACCTTTGAGAGGGCAGTTTCGGTGGAGTGGAGGGGATGGAAGCCAGTTTGGAGGGGGTCCAGGAGAGAGTTGGAGTTGAGGAATTCAAGGTAGCGAGTGTAGATGACTCGTTCTAGGAATTTGGAAAGGAAGGGAAGAAGGGAGATAGGACGGTAACTGGAAGGGAAAGTGGGGTCAAGAGAAAAGTTTTTTTAGGATGGGGGAGACATGGGCATGTTTGAAGGCCGAGGGGAAGAAACCATTCAAAGATGAGTGGTTAAAGATGGAAGTTAAGGAGGGGAGGGAGGAAGGGGCGATAGTTTTTATAAGATGAGCGGGAGTGGGGTCCAAAGCACAGTTTGAGGGGGTGGCACTTGTGAGGAGGGAAGAGATCTCCTCTGAATAATAATGTTGGTATTTGTTAAGCGCTTACTATGTGCCGAGCACTGTTCTAAGCGCTGGGGTAGACATAGGGGAATCAGCTTGTCCCACGTGGGGCTCACAGTCTTAATCCCCATTTTACAGATGAGGGAACTGAGGCACGGAGAAGTTAAGTGACTTGCCCACAGTCACACAGCCGACAAGTGGCAGAGCTGGGATTCGAACTCATGAGCCCTGACTCCAAAGCCCGTGCTCTTTCCACTGAGCCACGCTGCTTCTCCAAGATACTGCTGGGAAGGATGGGAAAGTAGAGGAGAGGGTTGAGAGCCAGGGGGATGGAGAAGGGGGAGGGGTGACTTTGGGGATCTCAGACCTGATGGTGTTAATTTTCGTAATGAAGTACTTGGCCAGATCGTTGCTGGGGAGGGATGGGGGAGGGGGAGGAACAGGGAAGCCTGAGGAGAGAGTTGAATGTCCGGAACTGTTGGCGGGGGTGATGGGCATGAGCGTCAGAGAGGGAAGAAAAATAGTTTAGTCTGGCAGAGGAGAGGGCAGGAAAGGATAAATTTAAAGTGAACAAGGTTGGCTTGGTGCTTAGACTTTCGCCAGCAGCGTTCAGCAGCTCAAGCTTAAGAGCGAAGGAGGCAGACATTGGCAGTGATCCAGGGCTGTGGTTAGTGGAGCGAAAGCGACGGAGGGAAAGGGGAGCGAGCGAGTTGAGTTGAGTAGAGAGGGTGGAGCTGAGAGCAGTAATCTGATCATCAGGAGTGGGTAGAGATGATAGGGAGGCAAGGTGAGGAGTGATGCTTTGAGAGAGATGGATGGGGTCGAGAAAGCAGAGGTCTCTGTTGGGGGAGTATTACAGATTTACAGGGGGGAGGAGTGTGAGAGAGGAGGCAGGTGAGAAGGTTATGGTCAGAGAGAGGGATTTCAGAGTTGGTGAGGGTGGAGATAGTGCAGCGGTAAGAGACGATGAGATCGAGGGTGTGACCAGTTGGTGAGTGGGCGAGGTGTGGTGGAGTGGGAGGTTGGCAGGGTCTAGGAGTGATAGAAGGCGGGCGGCAGAAGAGTCACTGGGTACATCCAGGTGGATGTTGAACTCTCCGAGGATCAGAGTGGGCAGGGAGAAGGAGAGAAGTAAGGTGAGAAAGGGGTCAAAGTGGTTAAAGAAGTTGGAGGTGGGGCCAGGGGGGCGGTAGATGACAGCTACAAGAATCTGGAGGGGGTGGTAGAGGTGAATAATATGGGCTTCAAAGGAGGGAAAGGAGAGGGAAGGGGCAGTGGGGATAGTGCAAGAGGGAAGCCGACGCCTCCTCCTTCCCCGGTGAGTTTGGGGGAGTGGGAGAAGGAGAGGCCTCCACCGGAGAGAGCAAATGAAGAGACTGGGGTGAGTCAGGTCTTCGTAAGGGCGAGGAGGAGGAGAGAGCGGGAAAGGAACTGGTCAAAGATAAAAGGGAGATGATCTATAATGGAACGGGGGTTCCATAGGCCACAAATGGCAGCAGCTGTGGAAGGGGAGGATAGAGGGGGAAGAGTGCATGGGGTGGGGAGGATTTGGATGGGAATGAGATGGCGTGGACCTGGGCGGGGAGAGGGCAATGAGGGGCGGCAATGGGACAGGCGAACTGGGATGGGACGAGGGCGGGGAGGAGGGAAGGGAAGGGGTTGGAAGGGAGGGGTTTGGCGGGGAACAGCACAAGTGGAGGGGGTTGAGGGTTGGCGCTGGTACAGTGGGATTCTAGGGCGGGGGTGGGGAGGAGGGGAGGAGGTGGAGGAAAGTGAGGGAAAGAGCTGGGTGGGAGAGGGGAAGGGGAAGGTGAGGATTGGGAAAGGGAGATGGGAGCAGGGGAATTGGAAGGTCATGGTCATGGAAGGTCATGGTCATGGTCATGGTCATGGAAGGTCAGTGAGGAAATGACAGCACTGAGATGAGTTAACAATGAACATGCAATAGCAACAAAATAATATAATATTAATAAGCGGTTATGCCCAGAGTAGAATGTTGAATTGTCCACAGGTTAGTCAAATAAAAAACGCTAGCGGCAAGGAGAGTCCAGAGGCTCTCGGCCCAATTGTTTCTGAGGCGGTGGACAATCGGACATCCTGTGGATGGCCGATTTGGAGAAGGGTGGAGCTGTTATGGGGAACATGGGAGAGAAAACGCTTGGGGAGAGGAGTAAATAACCAAGCAACATGGGTGAGCTGAGTAGGTGCGAATACGGATAGTAGCTAAAAGTAATACTATGAGAACAAGGGCATTGTAACCCGGGAAGAGGGGCAGGGGGAATCAGTCACATCCAGTCTGAGGACCCAGAAGGAGAGAGTGGGGGCTCCCAAGGATGGTCGCATTTGGGTGTGGGGGGATCTGGGGAACACAATGTCCCATGGCACTGTTGAGGGAGCTGGGGAACACAGTGTCCCACTGCCCTGGTGGGGGTTTTGGGGGGTGGGGGGACTGGGGAACACAGAGTCCCATGGCACTGGTTGGCTACCTGGACAAACTAAAGGTCACTTCGAGGGGTGGTTCTAGTGATCATGACAGGGGTCCTAGTCCCGAGGAGTTGGATGGTCAGCAGAGATCAACTCTCGGAGATAGTCTGGGAGATACACGAGATTTTGACCAGCTGCAGGGCCTGCGGCGGGGGTGGGTGCGGGGAGCACCACCATCCTTCCTGTCTCACAAGCCCATAACCTTGTCATTATCCTTGACTTTTCTCTGTCATTCAACACACATATTCAATCTATCACTAAATTCTGTCTGTCCCACCTTCACAAAATTGCTAAAAATCCTCCCTTTCCTCTCCATCCAAACTTCTACCACGTTAATACAATCACTCATGCTACTCACCTGGATCACTGCATCAGCCTCCTTTCTGACTTTGCAGCCACCTGTCTCTCCCCACTCCGGTCTGTACTGCACTCTGCTGTCTGTATCTTTTTTCTAAAAAAATGTTCAGGACATGTTTCCTCATTCTTCAAAAAACTTCCCCCCTCCAGACTGTAAGCTCATTGTGGATGGGGAATGTGTCTGTTTATTATTGTACTGTACCCTCCCAAGCGCTTAGTACAGTGCTCTGCAGGAAGGAAGGAAGGAAGGAAGGAAGGAAGGAAGGAAGGAAGGAAGGAAGGAAGGAAGGAAGGAAGGAAGGAAGGAAGGAAGGAAGGAAGGAAGGAAGGAAGGAAGGAAGGAAGGAAGGAGGAGGATGAGCACATTTCAGTGGGAAGGGCCAGGGCCTGGGAGTTGGAGGACTTCGTTCTAATCTCAGGTCCATCACTTGCTTGCCCTGTGACCTCAGGCAAGTCATTTAACTTCTAAGTCCTTCACTTTCCTCATCTGTAAAATGAGGCTCCAATACCTGTTCTCCTTCTTACTTAAATTGTGTGCCCTCTGTGGGACAGGTACTAAATCCAATCTGATTAACTTTTACCTACCCCAGTGCTCGATGCATTGTACGTGCTTAACAAATACCATTATTTTTTAATATTGCTACTATTATTATTATCACTATTATCATCACAGTCACTGTACTTAACGAATACCAAAAAAAACCACCCCTCAATAAACCTTGTGGAGACAGGAAGAGTTTGGAAGGCACAATAGGACTCTTGGAAGGGAATGGTGACTCCTCTCTAACTTTCCACCAGCACATTCAATCAGATATTAAATCCCATCGTTTCTATCTTCATAGCATCTCCAGAATCAGCTCTTCTTCTTAATCCAAACTGTCCCCTCCCTTTGTCCAAGCATTTCTCATAACCAATGGGGAGTAAAGATTGGAGGAAAGAATATAAACAACCTTCATTATGCTTATGACACAACCCTACTAGCAGAAAGTGAAGAAGATTCGATAGTCAATAATAAAGGAACTAATAGCCAAGAAATATGCCAAAGATTAATGTTAGGAAGATTTCCAGGAAGAGTCTGGAAAACGTCATGAAGTGTGCTGATGTAACAATTTCCACAAAAATACAAATTGTCAACTCTATGGTGTTTCCAGTGACAATGTATGGATCTGAAAGCTGGACAGTGAAAAAACAGAATAGAAAGAACACCGATTCTTTTGAAATGTGGTGTTGTAGAAGGCTATTGCCAATACCTAGGATTGCCCCCAAAACAAATGGATTTTAGAGCAAATTAAACCAAATGGGTCTTTGGAAGGCCAAATAATTCAACTTAGATGTGCATACTTTGGACACATAATCAGGAGGACTAATTCTCTGGAGAAGACACTAATGCTAAGAAAAGCCCAGGGAAAAGGTGGAAGAGGCAGACCAGTAGCTAGATGGATAGAGACTATAACAGTAATAATGGAAAAGCCATTTGAAAGGTTGCCGATTACAGCAGAGGACAGGACAGGAGTGGAGAAAGTATATCCAGGGATTCGCTATGAATCAGACACTACTCGATGGCACCTAATAATAATAATAATGAATCAACACCTTATCATGGCAGTAGAGTTTGCATAAACCGATGAAGCTTAGGGCTATGCCATTAGGTGATATTCTCTCATCAGGGTTACCTACAATGGAAAGGTCTAATCTAAAGTGTGATACAAAGTTTATTCACCTGTGCTGGGAAGCAGTGGCATGGGAAAGTGTCAAAGGCAGTTGATCAAGTGATCAAAATGTTGATCAAAGACAACAGCAGAGACCCAAGTTTTTACTGTGTGGAAGAAGGCAATGGTAAACCATTTCCATATTTTTTACCAAGAAAACTCTATTGACTACATACTAGAACTACTACAGATGAAGATGGGAGGACCTGAAGAACATGTGTCCATGGAGTCGCCAATGGGTCAGAAATGACTCGATGGCACATGACAACAATAACAGCTTGATTATTGCAACAACCTCTTCGTTGACTTTCCTGCCCCTATCCTCTCCTCTCTCCAATGCACATCACTCTGCTCCTCCATCATTTTTCTAAAAAATCATTCTGTGCAGGTCTCCCAGTTCCTCAAAATCCTCCAAGGGTAAGCCTATCCATCTCCAAATCAGTCAGAAACTCATAACCATCAGCTTTAAGGCCCTCAATCTGCTCTCACCCTACTATTTGTCCCACTACAACTCAGCCCACATGGTTCACCCCTCCAATACTAACTTGTGTGCTGAGACTCATTTTGTGTGTACCTTTTTTCACACCTTCCCTCCTGCTTTGAACTTCCCCCCACTTCATACCGGCAGACCAAAGCTCTCCCCATATCCAAAGCTTTGCTAAAATCACTTTTCCAGGAGGCCTTCCCTGACTGCTCTCATTTCCCCACCATATTTGCCCCTCTACTTCCACTTCAGGACTTCGACATCCCCCTAAACACCTTGATAATCACCCCACTCTCTACTCCCGACAGCACTTATTTTTATATCTTTAAAAACTGTTGTTTTCCTATACAAGTATTTTTTCTTATGGTCTGTCCCCCGGCTTGATTGTCACCTCTTTCAGGGCAAGGATTATGCCCATTAACTCTATTGTACTCTCCTACATTTTAAGTACAGTCTTGTCTTATTGAGAAGCAGCATGCTTAGGAGTCAGAGGTCATGGGTTCTAATCCCGGCTCCACCACCTGTCAGTTGTGTGTCCTTGGGCAAGTCACTTAACTTCTCCGTGCCTCAGTTACTTCATCTGTAAAATGGGGATTAAGACTGTGAGCCTCACGTGGGACAACCTGATAACCCTGTATCTACCCCAGCATTTAGAACAGTGCTTGGCATATAGTAAGCACTTACCAAATACCAACATTATTATTATTATTATGCCGTTGAGTTGTTTCTGACCCATAGTGGCACCATGGACACATCTCTCCCAGATCGCTCTGCTCCCCATCTGTAATCATTCTGGTAGTGTATCATTGTCACCTTCCATGCAGTAAACTCGAGTCTCTGCCCTCGACTCTCTCCATGCCGCTGCTGCCCAGCATGGGTGAGTTTTGACTTGTAGCAGATTGCCTTCCACTAGCTAGTCACTGGCCAAACTAGGAAGGGGATGGTTATGCCTCTGCTTGACTCTCCCTCCCGTAGCCGAGACTGGTAGTGTACTGGAAACTCTCTACTTGCGACCCTGAGAGGGGTTTAAGTACAGTCCTTGACACTAAATAAGCACAGAATGAGCACTCAATACATACTATTGACTGATTGTTTGAGCCAGGAATTTCTCCTGGTACCAAACCATCATCCATTGTGAAATAAAAATGATGCAAGGGGGAAGCTTCTGGCTCCAGTCCTTGGCTTTTTATTCAATTAATTAATCAATCAATCAATTAAACCACAGAAGATGAGGACCACCAGCTTTGGAAGTGGTTAGAGATCATCAGACAATTAGAGAGAAGCCAGACCCCTCATGTAAACCCAGCAATATTGGAACTATTAACAAAATTAATCCATTAAAATAACTACAGAATAAGGTGGGGTAAACCAGGGAATATGGGAAGAGATGGGTCTGTTTGAGGTGAGGAAAAGAGGGCCAGGAAAGTTACAGGAACCAGGGAGATTGGGTTTACATCCCTCACAGGATGCAGAGCAAGCTTTACATATCTTGACAAAAAGATTTGGTGAGTAGCTGTGAAATTCTCTGCACTATTAGGTATTTGTATAAAATCAACTTATAAACTTTATACACTTATAAACCTAAGTTGATGGTGGGTGCTAGCCCCAAGGTCAAGTGTTCTTGCTGGGTTTCAATGTTCCAGTAGTTCTGAAGGAGTCTCTATTATCCTTAAGTTCATATGACCTCAGGGTCCTCTTCTGATGGCTCCGGAACCTGCTTAGTGTGAGATATGTGGATCCAGGTCAGCTGTCCTCAACACTTTACTGCAGTCCCTGTAGTTAGCAACATACTCCTGGTCAGGGCAATCACCCCAGAGCTCCTACCACTGATCAGAAAAGGGGCTCCAGAGCTCCCATCACAGGTCAAAGCAGTCACCTCAGAGCTTCCACCACTGGTTACAACAGAGGCTCTAGAGCTCCCACCACTGGTCACAGCAGAGGCCCCAGAGCTCCCGTAACTGGTCAGAGGAGGGGCCCCAGTGCTCCATTCACTTGTCAGAACAGAGAACTCAGAGTTCCCATCACTGGTCACAGCAGAGAACTCAGAGCTCCCATCAGTGGTTAGAGCAGGGGCCCTAAAGTTCCCGACACTGGTGAAAGCAGAGACCACAGAGCTCCAATTCCTCATCAGAGCACAGGTCCCTCTGCTCCACTCATTGATCAGAGAAGAGACTCGAGACCTCCCTTCACTGCTCAGAGCAGAGGCCCTAAGGCTCAAATTACTTGTCAGAGTAGAGGCCCCAGTGCTCCAATCACTGTTAAGAGCAGAGAACTCAGACATACCATCACCAATCAGAGCAGAGGCCCCAGTGTTCCAATCACTGGGCAGAGCAGAAACCTTAGAGCTTCAGTCACTGTTCAGGGCAGAAGCCCCTGAGTTTGAAATCACTGGTCAGCTCAGAGGTCCCAGAACTCCTGCCATTGGTCAGACCAGAGACTACAAAGCTCCCATGAGTAGGGGATCCAGAGTGCCCAACATTGGTCAGAGCAGAGGCCATAGAGCTTCTATCACTGATCACAGCAGAAGGTCCACAACTCACATTTCTGGTCAGAGCAGAGGTCCAAGTGCTCCCATTATGAGTCAGTGTAGTGACCACAGTGCTCTGGTCACTGAGAAAAGCAGAGGGCATAGGGTTCCAATCAATATTTGAAGCAGAGAACTAGAGAGCTTCCATCACTGGTCAGATAAGAGGGTCCAGAGCTCCCTTCACTGGTAAGAGAAGATACCTCAAAGCTCCTATTACTGGTTAGAGCAGAGACCCCAGAGCTTTCATCGCTGGTCAGACCAGAGGCCCCAAATTTCCATTCGCTGATAAAATTTCCCAGAGCTCCAATCCCTGATTATAGTAGAAGCCCCAGAGCTCACATCACTTGTAAGAACAAAGGATCCTCAGCTCCCTTTGCAGGTCAGATCAGAAGCCCCAAAGCTCTCATTACCGGTTAGAGCAGAGGCCCCAGTGCTCCAATCACTTATTAATAAGTATGGTATTTGTTAAGTGCTTAGTACGTGTCAGGTGTGTAATGGAAAATCCCGTTGAGTTGCCCAGTCCCACCGTAACGGGACGGTCTAGAGATTCCGGAAAAGGAAGCAGACTGCGCCAGTCAGGCTGACTTACTAAGTGGTTTATTTGGGGAACTTACTTAGGGGACAGTGGGTGGCGTCTGACAGACTTGGAGAGATCACACCGCGCCCCCTCCTGGCTGGGGCTTTCCCTTTATAGGCCACGTGACGTCACGAAAATGCACAAACAGCTTACATAAGGTGTTTACCTGCCCTTTCTGCGCATGCCTAGGGCGCATACCATAGCAGCGAAGGTGCAGCAGTGCGCATGACTCGGCCTTGTAACTAATGGCGGGTCAGAGCCGGGGCACAACAACCCCTACAAGCGCTAGGGTGGGTCCAAGCAAATCAGGTTGGACACAGTCTGTGTCTGATGTGCGGCTCACAGTCTCAATCCCCATTTTACAGATGAGGTAACTGAGGCATAGAGAAGTGAAGTGACTTGCCCAAGGCCACACAGGAGAGAACTGGCAGAGCTGGGATTAGAACCCATAACCTTTTGACTCCCAGGCCTGTTCTCTGTCCACTACACCATTCTGCTTCCCATTAGAACAGTAAACCCAAAGCTCCCATCGCTGGTCAGAACAGGGGACCCGGAGTTCCCATCGTGGTCCCTTTCACTGTGGCTCAATGCTATTCTTCAGTGTGAAGGACTTAAAAGCACCCACTCATCTGGTTTGATTCTGTGGCTCTGGTTTGGGGCTGGTTTGGGCAGAGCTTGTTGCACCTGCGATTGGAAGGCTTTAAAACAATTATTTAACAATTACAATATTCCAATAAGGCATCATCAGTAAGGACCATGTTCCATCTTTCCCAGACCACAGGAGGGGACATTGGAAGGTGCATGGGCCTCCTCATCAGACCTCCATGTGGCCTCAAGCCTGTCTTTCTTCTAGGTGTGTTTCACAGACCAAAGAAGTTCATGGGAAGACACTCCGGCCATTTCAATCTAGTGCCACGGCATAGTTTACCTAATCTCTTTTTTTTCTCCAGGGCCCCATTATACTACTCTACCAGGCCCGCAGACTGTAGGTGATAGGGCAGTGGAAATGCTGCTTTATAGCTAGCCCTTTACAGATATCTCTAATTATTTGTCCAGAAAAATGAGACCCATAGTCCCTATTGATACTGGCAGGTAACCCAAATCGGTGAATAAGTTCCCTTAAAAGGACTTTCGCTACTCTCTTGGTGTCCAGCTGTTAGCAGGGCAATGCCTTGACCTATCTTGAGAAAGTAACTACTATCATTAGAACAAAACCAAAAACCCATCACTCTAGGTATTTGAATAAAATCGATCTGAATGTTAACAAAGGGTCCCCATAGGGCTGAGTGCATTGTGCAGGGAACCTTGGTGGTTTTCTCTACTTTATGTCGTTGACATACTGGGCATCTTGAGACACAGTATAGCTAGCTGCCTTATCTTGGGTGCAAACCAGAGCCTTGTAATGGAGTCCACCACCCCACTTTTGTTCTTATGGGCATGACCATGCACCAGCTGGACAAGGAAAGGCAATCAGCACAGGGGGGGCGGGGGTGGGGCAACAGGAAGTTGGTCGGGAGTTTGACCAAAGTCCTGAAGGAGTTTGATAACAGTTAAGTGTTAACCAGGATTTTACCTCCTCCGGAGAGGCTGCTTTCTGAAGCGAAACCAAATCATGGAGGGAGGTCCAGGGCGTAGAGGGGAGAGACAAATGTGGCGGCATCAGGACATTGTGAGGAGAGTAGAGCCGCCACGCAGGCACTGCCCTTACACACGGGGTCGGGATAGGAGGAATGAGCCAAACATTTCACAACAGCAAGAGATTCAGCTGGCAAGATTGCCTTTAAAAGGGATACAGCAAGGGACCTATTTCAGTTAGGGGTTCCCATAGCCGGGAAGAAACTTTGTTGTTTCCAGAGGGAACCAAAGTCATGCATGACCCCAAAGGCATACCGGGAATCAGTGTAGATTGCTGTGCTGTACCCGGAGGCCAGAACACAGGCACGAGTAAGAGCAACTACCTCAGCCTATTATACGGAAGAATGAGAAAGCAAGATCAGGGATTCCTGAATAGCGGACTCAGAGCAGACGGTTACTCTTGCAGACCTCGCAACAGATCCATGTCTTGTCTTGTCTTATGCTGTCAAGTTTCTCAAATCCACAGCGATGCCATGTACACATCTCTCCAAAATGCCCCAGCTCCATCTGCAATCGTCCTGGTAGTGTATCCACAGTTTTCTTGGTAAAAATACGGAAGTGGTTTAATATTGCCTTCTTTCATGCAGGAAACCTGAGTCTCCGCCCTCAACTCTCTCCCATGCCTCTGCCGCCCAGCACGGGTGAGTTTTGACTTGTAGCAGATTGCCTTCCACTCGCTAGCCACTGCCCAAAGTAGGAATGGAATGGATATGCCTCTGCTTCACTCTCCCTCCGGTACTCGAGTACTAGAAATTCTCCAGTTGCAACCCTGAGAGGGGAATGAGATCAATACTTCACAATAAAGCAAGCTAGTCACGGTTTGAGGGAGACGCCTTTCTTCAAACAAATTTTCCCATTTGATCTCCTAAGGTGGAAGCTCCAACCACACTCTCAAACTGTGGAGCTCCCAAAATTCCATTATGAATTCCTCCCTGCAGTACATAATACACATTTCCACCACACAGATGCATGGGTTCAGTGAATCCTTCCTGTCAAAAGAGAAGGTGTCAATCTGCAACTTCTCAAATGCCTTAATTATTATTCAAAACTCTCATTCCCTTCCTGCTAGGTACAGATTCCTTCTCTATTCAAATTCACTCCACCATTATCTCTTTAAAGATAACCCTTAAAACCTTTCACGTTTTCCTTCTTCACCCACATCCATATGCACAATCTTCCTATAGGCACCACCTCAAATCTCAACTCTCTGGCATTCTCAAAACACCCTACATTGTACACACACTAACAGGAGGAGGACCTTAATCCCAACATATTCATAACATTTAATATTTAATAACCAAACACTTTACACACTACCACTCTTATTTAAACATGAAGGTGCACCCAAACTCAATATATTCACACTATCTTTTTGGCACTTAGAAAGGAGAAGGTCTCAGGTCATCATCAGGGATGTAAGTATCACGTTACAGCACTAAAGGTCTGTTTCTGTCTCTCATATGAGGCTGGTTTGGTGCCTGCAGCTTAAGTTTGGTAACTCAGTTAGTGCCAGTTTAACCATATACTTCAATCTCAGGAGCCCCCCGGATGGTTTCCCATTTTACTATTTTCATTACTTGGATTCCAGGAGGATAGGAGTCCAGTCAGGGTAAATATGAAGAAAGATTCCCCAGGGAGTTTGGTGGTTATTTACTCCAAGATTTCACTGAACCCCTTTCTTTCTGACACCTAATTAAGTCATCTGGTAGGTTTAAGACTCAGCAGTGAGTTTCTTTCGTCTGCACATCTAGCAAAAAGGAGACAGAAGTTTAGGGCAGAGTCAGATGGCAGAGTCAAATGTGTGAATAGAATGCACCACCCAAGTTGTTGTTGGGTTTTTTTTTTTTTGGTGCTGAGGACAATGAGTGGCAGCAGGGTAACCAAATATTTGCTTTACGGAAAGCTGAAATTAGATAACTGGAACAATGGAGGGCAGAGGAAGCATTTTAAGGATGCGATACAATGAAGCCCAAGATAATGAGAAGCAGCATGGCTTACTGTAAAGAGCACGGGCCTGGGATTCAGAGAACCTGAGTTCTGATTCCAGCTCTGCCACTTACCAGCTGCGTGATCTTGGGCAAGCCACTTAACCTCTATGTGCCTTGGTTCCCTAAAATGAGGATTTAATGCCTGTTCTCTCTATTTAGATTATGAGTCCCTTGTGGGATCTGATTATCTTGTATCTTCCCCAGTACATAGTAAAATGTTTAGCACATAGTAAGCACTTAAAAAATACCACAATTTTTATTAATGTTGCATCCCAGCTGATAATTGGGAGTCAACTGCTGAGAAGGGATCTGGATGGTGCAGTGTCTTCGAGAAAAGAGTATCCCTCTGAGTAAAACTTCATATGGAAAGAGAGACAAGAGGGTAAAAGAAAAAACAGCCACGTGCTACAAACATTAAGTACAACAGCCTAACAAGGAACAACTTTTGGTTTGCCCCAATATTTCCTGTACTGTGGATGCTACATTGGCTTTTTCAATCACACACATACTCATAGTTGAACTTCACTGTCAGTGGTGCCATTTAAATATGAAGGACATTTAGTGATGTTAATATAGCAGAAAGGAAAGAAAACAAAGAGTGAGATACAAATTCTGGTATGAAATGAATTAGGCAAAACAGACAAAGTTGCCCCAAATTTCTCTTTGTCCCAGGTTGTATAAGCCTATTTCCCTAGTCACACAGGACTAGAGGGGAATAGAGACTCCTGTACAGTTTGGGCTGACCCATGGCTGAAATATGGCTGGCTGCCTCTTCACCCAATGGCAAAATAAGCCAAGTGTCATTGGGAAGAGACTGTCCCACTAGGTCTCTCCTCTATGCTTCCCCCCAAGTTGCACAGGGCTCTGCTGCAGCCGATGCTGAGTTGATGCAGAAAGTGGGGATTTCTCTTTCCCCTGCGAGAATCTTCCCTGCCAAAGTGTCCTTTTGCTGTTGATAATCGGCAGTGGACTTATGGCAGAGAATAAGAAGGACAAAACTGTGTGGATATTCAATAAAAGGGGAGATTCTGCCTTGGTGTTTAATAAAACGTTCAAAGTGATTGTGTTGCTTCCATACAGGATGACATAGAGAGTGACCAAGGAAATGACACACTTGGCTGCTCTGACCTCGGGCATCGTTCTAGGGGAGTGGTTGGATATATGCAGGTGCCAGACTAAACTGTGATGGCTGGGCAGGAGAAACACCACGTAGAAGCTGGCCCCGCTCATGATCCCTATAAAGAGCAAATCCCGGAGAGTGAATATAGCAGAATTTATCACAGTGATTCCTGCACTAACGCTAACTGATGAGCAATATTTTAAATCAAATATTTTTCGAACGCTGGTCTGGTTTTGAGGATCGGTTATGTACATCAGTGCTGTAATATCCAGGAACAAACTGAGGACCCAGAAGAGAAGAAAAGAGAGTGCAATAGATCTTGGTGCTTTGTCTTTGAGCCGGGCCCACTGAGAGTTGCTGGGACTGATGGTGACAGCTTGAAAGGTGCTCAGGAAGCAGGTTGTGCAGATGGACTGACTCCAGCCAAAGCAGGAACAGTAAAGGAGGATTTTGCAGCCAACAGTATCCAGGAAGTTGTTCATCCTCCAAGACTCCATGACCTCTGGAATTCCCTTGCTGAGAAGCATCATGGTGTTGGCCAAGGCCAAGCGAAGATCTGATCAATGGGTTTCAAGCTGGAGCTGACAGAGAGTACAAGGAGGACTGTATTCCCCCAGGCTCCCAGGACTATCTGCAATGGAAAGAGGATGGCAAAGGAGACCTCCTCCATATTCATTCTCTTCAGGTCTCGGTCAGTCAGAGTTGATGAAGAGAAACAAAAAATCTCCAGCTATTAAAAAGCAAGGTGGTGTGAATTTTAACTGGAACAATTCACATCAATTTCTCCGCTCTGACTATCTAAGATCAGCAAAGGGCACCTCTGACTGTGGGCTCAATCAAGACAGTCACTGGGCTGGGAATGGATCCTGTTGGCCCAGGCTGCCATGGATCTCTCTCTCCCAGAACTCTCTCCTTGGGATTGGTTTCCTGGCATTATGAAGCCAGAATGTGCTAGGTAGTGAAAGATTAGAGTCACCATCAATCATTTACTGTTTGTAGAATACATTACTGTACTAAGAGCTTGGAAAAGTTCAGTACAACAAATTTTGTAGACATGATCTCTGCCCTCAAGGAGCTTACAATTTAGATAGTGAGACAGACATTGAAATAAATTGCAAATAGGGGAAGCAGCAGAGTATAAGGATAAGTACATAAGTGCTGTGGGCCTGGGGTGGGATGAGTATCAATAATGCCTAAGGGGCAGAGACCCAGGTGCACAGGCATGTAGAAGGGAGGACGAATAAGGAAGGAAAATGAGGGCAGAGTCAGGGAAGGCTTTTGGAGGAGAAGTGATTTTAATAGGGCTGCAAAGATGGGGAGAGTAGTGATCTGTTAGAGATGAAGGGAGAGGGAGTTCCAGGATGTCAGACCACAATCTCCCCACCTTCAAAGCCTTATTAAACTCACATCTCCTCCAAGAGACCTTCCCCGATTAAGCCCCACTTTTCTGACTCCCTCTCCTTTCTCCATCATCTATGTACTTGGATCTGTCCCCTTTGGGCATTTGGTATGGACCACACTCTCAGCCCCACAGCACTTATTTACATATTCATTATTTATGTATTCACCTTAATGTCTGTCTCCCCCTCTGGACTGTAAGCGCACTGTGAGCAGAACTCTGTAATACTCTACCAAGAGCTTAATAAATACCAATGATTGATTGATTGATTGAGATGGAGAGGATGGTGGTGTTGTGTATAGTAATGGGAAAGATAAGGGAGGAAAGGGTTTGAGTAAGGGAGTAGAAGGGTTTGAGGAGCTCTGTTTGGGGAATGTTACATTTGAACTGTTGGCAGGACATCCAAGTAGGGATGCCCTGAAGGGAGAAAGAAAGACCTCATGGCTGGAAAGGCAGATTTAGCAGTTATCTGCCTAGAGATGGAAGTTGAAGCCATGAGAGTGAATGAGTTCTCTAAAGGGGTGGGTAGAGATGGAGAATAGAAGGGGTTCCAGAACTAAGCCTTGAGGGTCTCCTACAGATATGGAATGGGAGTCAGGGAAAGAGAATGAAAAGGAGGCCTGAGAGATAGGAGAACCAAAATGGGACAGTGTCAGTGAAGTCAAGAGTAGACGGTGTTTTCAGAAGAATGCTTGACATAAGTAAGTGCTTAACAAATACTATAATTTTTTTTTTTAAAGATGGTAGTCTACAATATCCCGACTGGATTATTGTGTTGGACTCTTCTCTGATCTCCCTTCCTCCCGTCTCTCCCCTCTCCAATCTATTCTTCATTCCACTGCCCAGACCATCTTCCTACAGAAACGCTCTGGGCACGTCACTTCCCTCCTCAAAAACCTCCAGTGGTTGCCTAGCAACCTTTGCATGAAACCAAAACTCCTCACTCTTGGCTTAAAAGCTCTCCATCACCTTGCCCCCTCCTTCCTCACCTCCCTTCTCTCCTTCTATAGCCCACCCAGTACACTCCGCTCCTCTGCTGCTCACCTCCTCACGGTCCCTCGATTGTGGCTGTCCCGCTGTCAACCCCTGGCCCATGTCCTACTGCTGACCTGGAATGCCCTACCTTCTCACATCTGCCAAACTAACTCTCTTCCCCTCTTCAAAGCCCTACTGAGAGCTCACCTCCTCCAGGAGGCCGTCCCAGACTGAGCCCTCCCTTTCCCTTTGCTCTTGCTCCCCTCCCCATTCCCCCTTCTCCCTCCTTTGCTCTTCCCCCTTTCCCTCCCCACAGTACTGTACATATTTGTATATATTATTGATTACTCTATTTTGTTAATGATATGTACATATCTATGATTCTAATCATCTCGATGATATTGACGCCAGACTACTTGTTTTGTTTTGTTAGGTTTTGTTTTGTTGACTGTTTCCTCCGTTTAGACTGTGAGCCTGTTGTTGGGCAGGGATTGTTTCTATCTGTTGCCAAATTGTACAGTCCAAGCGCTAAGTACAGTGCTTGACACATAGTAAGCGCTCAATAATACAACTGAATGAATGAATGAACAAGAGAGGTTTGGGAGGCTTAGGATGGAGTTGACTCCACTGGATTTTGTCAAGAAGGAGATCACTAGTGATCACGTAGATGGCAGTTTCCACTGAGTGAAAGGGTGTTAGCCCGACATGACTAATTCCATTTTAGAAGGAGAGGCTGTCATCTCAGGACTCCTTAAGGAACATATAACCATGACCCCACTTCCTCTCCCCTCCTCGGGGCTTGCTAAACTGCCTGCCCAAGGGAAAGACAGGCTCAGCCTCTTAGTCCCTCAGAGATAGGGAGCCAGTCTCCGTGTTCCTCAGAGATAGGGGAACCAGTGTCTGGGTTTCTTGGAGATGGGGGCCCAATTTCTGAGTTCCTCAGAAATGAAGGCCCTCTTTGATAGCCTACAATTGAGAAGCTGTTACGACTCTTGGCTCTCGGCGATCCTCTCCCCCGGCCCAAACATTTATCAGGTTTCTGCAGACATGTGTTGAGGCCAATCATGGGATACCTCATAATGTGGTGAGTGATCAGGCCTGGACTCCACTCTCAAGAATGCCTAACGGACTCTGTGGTGAAATGCAGGAGCTGCAGTGACTCCAGCTGGTTGGTTTTTGGTGGTGTTTGTGAGTATTCCCCTTCTCTGAACTGTAGTTAGGTTTTGCTTAAAAGTGTTGTGGTTTCCTATCGATAGATGTGCCCCTTTGGATATATTCCCTCTAGTGAATTGCCCCAGGTTCATGCTAATCAGGAAGTCCTACTGATCACCCATAAATCCTTGATTAATTGGTTACTTCTTGTTTTTGTTCAACCTTTACAATAAACTTGCTATTGTGGCTGCTACCACATTTGTGAACACTCACAGGACTCCATTATCCTGACTTCTGTGATCACGATACTTAGACCTACCCTACCCCAGGTGCAACAAGGTGGCTGGAAGCCAGATTACATGGTGTCAAGGAGAGGATGGGAAGTGGAAAAGTGGAGGCTGAAGATATAAAAAACTAATTTGAGGAGTTTGGAAAAGAATGGCAGGAGGGAGATAGGGCAATATCTGGAAAGTGTTTTCCAGCCCTGAATTCTATCCTTCTTTCCCATCCACATGGAGAGTAAAGAGAGAGCAGGATTAAGTAGCAGAACCCCTGAAGAGTCCCATGCTTTTGAGAGGCTCTGAAATCTCAAAGTGCACTATAGAGAAGCATTCCTGTGCAAATGGGGTTGACTGGAGACCTGGAGCTTACTTTAGGACTCCTGATGATTGGGTTTGGTAGAAGGTCCTGACTGGTGCAGATGTTAGCAAGCTTTGGAAAAGTGCTGGTTTGCTCTTTTGTGGGGTTTTTCCCTAGAGAAGCAGCGTGGCTCAGTGGAAAGTGCCCGGGCTTTGGAGTCAGAGGTCATGGGTTCGAATCCCGGCTCAGCCACTTGTCAGTTGTGTGACTTTGGGCAAGTCACTTCACTTCTCGGTGCCTCAGTTATCTCATCAGTAAAATGGGGATTAAGACTGTGAGCCCCACGTGGGACAACCTGATTCTCCTGTGTCTACCCCAGCGCTTAGAACAGTGCTCGGCACATAGTAAGCACTTAACAAATACCAACATTATTATTATTATTACCTCTCCTGATAGTGGGTCAGGATAGAAGCAGTGTTCCAAACCATCACCCAACGGCAGCAGAATGTCACAGATGGTGCCCGCACTGAGCAGACTGTCTTAGGCAAAGGGAAGGTATGAGGTTGGGAGACTGAGGGGCTATAGTTCACAGAGTTCATTCATTCATTCAATAGTATTTATTGAGCGCTTACTATGTGCAGAGCACTGTACTAAGCGCTTGGGATGAACAAGTCGGCAACAGATAGAGACAGTCCCTGCCGTTTGACGGGCTTACAGTCTAATCGGGGGAGACGGACTGACAAGAACAATGGCACTAAACAGCGTCAAGGGGGAGAACATCTCGTAAAAACAATGGCAAATAAATAGAATCAAGGCGATGTACAATTCATTAACAAAATAAATAGGGTAACGAAAATATATACAGTTGAGCGGACGAGTACAGTGCTGTGGGGATGGGAAGGGAGAGGTGGAGGAGCAGAGGGAAAAGGGGAAAATGAGGCTTTAGCTGCGGAGAGGTAAAGGGGGGATGGCAGAGGGAGTAGAGGGGGAAGAGGAGCTCAGTCTGGGAACGCCTCTAGGAGGAGGTGATTTTTAAGTAAGGTTTTGAAGAGGGAAAGAGAATCAGTTTGGCGGAGGTGAGGAGGGAGGGCGTTCCAGGACCGCGGGAGGACGTGACCCAGGGGTCGACGGCGGGATAGACGAGACCGAGGGACGGCGAGGAGGTGGGCGGCAGAGGAGCGGAGCGTGCGGGGTGGGCGGTAGAAAGAGAGAAGGGAGGAGAGGTAGGAAGGGGCAAGGTGATGGAGAGCCTTGAAGCCTAGAGTGAGGAGTTTTTGTTTGGAGCGGAGGTCGATAGGCAACCACTGGAGTTGTTTAAGAAGGGGAGTGACATGCCCAGATCGTTTCTGCAGGAAGATGAGCCGGGCAGCGGAGTGAAGAATAGACCGGAGCGGGGCGAGAGAGGAGGAAGGGAGGTCAGAGAGAAGGCTGACACAGTAGTCTAGCCGGGATATAACGAGAGCCCGTAATAGTAAGGTAGCCGTTTGGGTGGAGAGGAAAGGGCGGATCTTGGCGATATTGTAGAGGTGAAACCGGCAGGTCTTGGTAACGGATAGGATGTGTGGGGTGAACGAGAGGGACGAGTCAAGGAGGACACCGAGATTGCGGGCCTGCGGGACGGGAAGGATGGTCGTGCCATCCACGGTGATGGAGAAGTCTGGGAGAGGACCGGGCTTGGGAGGGAAGATGAGGAGCTCAGTCTTGCTCATGTTGAGTTTTAGGTGGCGGGCCGACATCCAGGCGGAGACGTCCCGGAGGCAGGAGGAGATGCGAGCCTGAAGGGACGGGGAGAGGACAGGGGCGGAGATGTAGATCTGCGTGTCATCTGCGTAGAGATGGTAGTCAAGGCCGTGAGAGCGGATGAGTTTACCGAGGGAGTGAGTGTAAATGGAGAACAGAAGAGGGCCAAGAACTGACCCTTGAGGAACTCCAACAGTTAAAGGATGGGAGGGGGAGGAGGCTCCAGCGTAGGAGACAGAGAATGATCGGCCAGAGAGGTAAGAGGAGAACCAGGAGAGGACAGAGTCCGTGAAGCCAAGGTGAGATAAGGTATGGAGGAGGAGGGGATGGTCGACAGTGTCAAAGGCAGCAGAGAGGTCAAGGAGGATCAGAATGGAGTAGGAGCCATTGGATTTGGCAAGAAGGAGGTCATGGGTGACCTTAGAGAGAGCAGTCTCAGTAGAGTGGAGGGGACGGAAGCCAGATTGGAGGGGGTCTAGGAGAGAATGGGAGTTAAGGAATTCTAGGCATCGATTGTAGACGACTTGTTCTAAGATTTTGGAAAGGAAGGGTAGTAGGGAGATAGGACGATAACTGGAGGGGGAAGTGGGGTCAAGAGCGGGTTTTTTTAGGATGGGGGAGACGTGGGCATGTTTGAAGGCAGAGGGGAAGGAAGCCATTGGAGAGTGAGCGGTTAAAGATAGAAGTTAAGGAGGGGAAGATGGAAGGGGCAATGGTTTTTATAAGGTGAGCGGGAATGGGGTCCGAGGCGCAGGTGGAGGGGGTGGCACTTGCGAGGAGGGAGGAGATCTCCTCTGAGGATACTGCAGGGAAGGATTCATTCATTCATTCCATAGTATTTATTGAGCGCTTACTATGTGCAGAGCACTGTACTAAGCGCTTGGAATGTACAAATCGGTAACAGATAGAGAGAGTCCCTGCCCTTTGATGGGCTTACAGTCTAATCGGGGGAGACAGACAGACAAGAACAATAGCAATAAATAGAATCAAGGGGATGAACATCTCATTAAAACAATAGCAAATAAACAGAATCAAGGTGATGTACACCTCATTAGCAAAATAAATAGGGTAATGAAAATATATACAGTTGAGGGGACGAGTACAGTGCTGAGGGGTGGGAAGGGAGAGGGGGAGGAGCAGAGCGAAAGGGAGGAAAAGAGGGCTTAGCTGCGGAGAGGTGAAGGGGCGGGTAGAGGGAGCAGAGGGAAAAGGGGAGCTCAGCCTGGGAAGGCCTCTTGGAGGAGGTGAGCTTTAAGTAAGGTTTTGAAGAGGGGAAGAGAATTAGTTTGGCGGAGGTGAGGAGGGAGGGCATTCCAGGACCGCGGGAGGACGTGGCCCAGGGGTCGACGGCAGGATAGGCGAGAACGGGGGACGGTGAGGAGGTGGGAGGCAGAGGAGCGAAGCGTGCGGGGTGGGCAGTGGAAAGAGATAAGGGAGGAGAAGTAGGAGAGGGCAAGGTGATAGAGAGCCTTGAAGCTACGATGGGAAAGTAGGGGAGAGGGTTGGGTGTGGGTGGGGGGAGGCAAGAGGGGAGGGGTGTTTTGGGGGAGCTCAGACCTGATTGTGTTAATTTTCGTGATGAAGTAGGTGGCCAGATCGTTGGGGGTGAGGGATGGGGGAGGGGGAGGAACAGGGGGCCTGAGGAGAGAATTGGCGGGGATGACGGGCATGGGTGTCAATGAGGGAAGAAAAGAAGTTTTGCCTGGAGGAGAAGAGGGCAGAGTTAAGGCAGGAAAGGATAAAGTTGAAATGGATAAGGTCAGCTTGGTGTTTGGACCTTCGCCAGCGGCGCTCAGCAGCTCGAGCATAGAAGCGTAGGAGGTGGACAGAGGCAGTGACCCAGGGCTGTGGGTTAGTGGAGCGAGAGCGGCGGAGGGAGAGGGGGGCGAGAGAGTTGAGATGAGTGGAGAGGGTGGAGTCCCAATAAGGAGACACCCCAAAATATGTGGATATACCTCAGGAATGCCCTAGATCATGTAGATTTACATTAGAAGGGAGGAAACCCACCTTCAGGGTGGAACCAGGGAGGGGAAAGTAGTGTTGGTGGGTATAAAAGGGGCCCATGGGACAATGGTCTTTTTTTCTGTGGGCCAAAGTCCACTGCACCAGTGTAAAGGCCAGCCAGTAAACTGCACTGTTGTGGACCTCTTGACGTTTAGTCTCATTCTTGGATTGATAATTATATCAGGGCAAGAGGCAAGCTCTTTGCCTTTTGGGTGGGGATTCTCTTGAAGGAGGCCTTCTATGTTGTTGGAGGGAGGCAGTTGCAGCAACAAGGAGCTCAAATAGAATTCCGTCCTACCACGACTGCAATGCAGTTCTGTTTGTTTCTGTTGAATATGCTCCGTTATTATTTCCCTGTGTGTCTGGCCTCCTCTCTCCCCTCTAAAATGTGAACTTTCCACGGGCCAGGAACTATGGCTGAAGCAGTTGCATACTTCCTTGTAGCATCCTGCCCACTATCAGGTCCCAGTCAAGACCAAAGTGGGTAGGAAGTAGGGAGATAGAGAAGAGCCTTGAAAGGTGCACACAGGGCAGCGATATGGTCTTGTTATCTTTCATGATTAGAATGAAGCCATTAAGCCTGCTCTCTTCTATCCCTCTGAAGCTCTCCTTGCCCCTCTCCCATGATATAGGGGGTTTTCTTTGCTAAAACCTATGAAAGATCTCCTGGGGGCCATGCCAAATCTGTTTGCATCAAAGAACTACCAGGTCGTTTTCAAAACCTGAACATCTCTTGCACTTTGGTAAACTCAGAGCAAATGTTGCACGAGGGAAGGTGTGAGATTGACGTAGAACAGTATGAATTGGCACAAGTGGTAGGGCACCCATATTATGTTGTGAGAGGTAGCGGGTTTGATGTCCACATTCTGTATTTTTGCTCCAACCACTGCAGCTCTATCACTTGCCTAAGAAATTTCCTTCTTGGGGATGGGGAACTTCCACTAGTTGAACTTCTAGTGGACTTCCTGGCAGTAAAGTCTGGGCAATTTTACCCTTGATTATGGATGAGCAACTGTGACTGTAGGATATAAGGATAAGAGAAAGCCCAGTTTGGACTGTGCATGCCATGAATCATGGGTTCATTCCTAGAGAACTACAGGGTGGGGATTACATTCCTCGCCCCCAAGAAACTGAGTGGATCTTATTCTCTGATTCAGTAATAATTTTAACTCTCTTCACCATTCACTGTTTTCGAGTTTGACCTCTGAGAAAAGTGCTGGAGAGGTGGAATTCCCCTTTTCATCCTTTTCCTCCATTATACTTACTACCAGTGACAATAACAATGTGGTTATTTTCCAGATTGTCATGAATCATGCTATGTTGGGGCCAGTGGTTGTCATGGCTATGAATCCCAACTCATTCTTGTCCCAATCCCATTAACATAGGATGGTTTATTACAATCTGTCACACTCAGATCCTCCTCATTAGTAGAGTGGTACACCTGCCTGTTATGCAAGAAACTAGAGTTCATTTCCCCATTTGGAAGGCAGGCACAGTTTTATCTCTCCCTCCAGTTCTGGATTGTGAATTCAGAAACTGAAAATGGAAATGAGATCTTTGTAAATGCACTTTACACCACCTGCTGCAATAATAATCCACCACAGTCTCTGGAATGGAATTGGTGCTCTCTCACCTCTTCCCAATGTCTCCTCCAGTATTTGCTTGAAAAAAATTAAAGAACCAAAAGCATTTGGTCATTACCGAGTAGTAGAAGAAGTATTTATTGAGTTTCTACTGAGTCTAATGCCCCGTATGACATGTTTGGGAATTATAAAAGAAGAATAAGGTAAATTATCTTCCCACGAGGAGATTCCTTTCTGCAAAGGTGAATCTGAGACCCACTAGACTGTGAGCCCCCCGGGGTAGGGACTGTGTCTGACTTGACTAACTTATATCTACCCCTGTTTGATACATAATAAGCACTTAATAAATACCATTAAAAAGAAATGGGGGCTGTGGGGATCCAACAGCCCATGGAAGACAATCTCCCGTTGAACAAGGACATACACATTAATTTCTCCTTTCGCTCTTTCTATAGAGCAGTTCCTTGCCTTCCTACTGATTCCCTAAAGTCTCTTTTAATTCTTTTGGGCCTGGATCCTCTCAGAACTGTCACTTCAACACCACTCTTTTACAAATGATAAATTTATGGACAATGACCAGCCCTCCCACTTATCAATTCTTTGCCTCATCTCAGCCCATAAGAGGAAGCATCCCTTATTCACTTCTCTCCAAACCTTACTGCCATGTGTGTGGAGTCTTTCTTACAGTAACTCTAGTTGCATGAGTTATGGATTTGAGAGGGTTTGAGGATATCTACCTCAGTGGATGAACAGTGGTTCAAAGAGTGGATTTCAGAGGAAAGGGAGACCTTAAGGCCATGTATTTGCATATCAAGAGAGGGAAGGGAGGTTGGGTAGGGAGATAAAATGGGTCTAGTTGGCCTGAGATAAATGGGGTTATAGGACAGTTTTGAAGGGAGGAAGTGTGTGGGAGAGAAAGTAAGTGAGGAGGTTGTTGTTGCAGAAGGGTATTTCAGAGTTGATGAGGTCCTAGATTGTACAATGACAAGAGATCCTGAGATCAAGCATGTGTCTAAGTTTATGAGTGAATTAGATGGGGTGGGGCAAGTCATAGGAATTGAAGAATGAGAGGAAATGAAAGGTGAGGGGTCATCAGGAACATCCACATAGATACTGAAGTCCCTGAGGATCAGTGTAGGGATGGATAAGGAGAGAAGAAATATGAAGAAGGCATCTTCCCTCATTAACTTCCATCTTCAACTGCTCACTCTCCAATGGCTTCTTCCCCTCTGCCTTCAAACATGCCCTCGTCTCTCCCATCCTAAAAAAGCCCTATCTTGACCCCACTGCCCCCTCCATTTATTGCCCCATCTCCCTCCTACCCTTCTTTTCCAAACTCTTAGAGTGAGTTGTCTACACTTGCTGCCTCGAATTCCTCAACTCCAACTCTCTCCTGGACCCCTTCCAATCTGGCTTCTGCCCCCTCCGCTCCACCAAAACTGCTCTCTCAAAGGTCACCAATGACCTCCCTCTTGCCAAATCCAATGGCTCCTACTCTATCCTAATCGTCCTCGACCCCTCAGCTGCCTTTGACACTGACGACCATCCCCTTCTCCTCAACACCTTATCCAACCTTGGCTTCACGGACTCTATCCTCTCCTGGATCTCCTCTTAACTCTCCTGCTGTAAATTCTCAGTCTCCTTCACGGGATCCTCCTCCCCCTCCCATCCCCTAACTGTAGGGGTTCCTCAGGGGTCAGTTCTTGGTCCCCTTCTGTTCAACATCTATACTCACTCTCTTGGTGAACTCATTTGCTCCCATGGCTTCACCTATAATCTCTATGTGGATGATACCCAAATCTACATCTTCTCCCCTGTTCTCTCTCCCTCCCTCCAGGCTTGCATCTCCTCCTGCCTTCAGGACATCTCCAACTGGATGTCTGCCCGCCACCTAAAACTTAACATGTCCAAGACTGAGCTCCTTATCTTCCCTCCCAAACCCTGTCCTCTCCCTGACTTTCCCATCACTGTGAACGGCACTACCATCCTTCCTGTCTCACAAGCCCACAATCTTGGTGTCATCCTTCACTCTGCTCTCCCATTCACCCTACACATCCAATCCATCACCAAAACCTGCTGATCTCACCTTCAGAACATCTCCAAGATCCACCCTTTCCTCTCCATCCAAACCGCTACCTTGGTGGTACAATCTCTTATCATAACCCGAGTGGATTACTGCATCAGCATCCTTTCTGATATCCCAACCTCCTGTCTCTCCCTGCTTCAGTCTATACTTCACTCTGTTGCCCGGATTATCTTTCTACAGAAACGCTTTGGGCATGGCACGCCCCCCCCCCAAAATCTCCAGTGTTGCCTATCAACCTTCGTATGAAGCAAAAACTCCTCACTATTGGCTTCAAAGTCCTCCATCACCTTGGCCCCTCCTACTTCACCTCCCTTCTTTCCTTCTACAGCCCGGCCTGCACACTCCGCTCCTCTGCCACTAACCTCCTCACTGTGCTGTGTTCTCGCCTGTCCCGCCATCGACTCCTGGACCCCTTCCTACATCTGGCCTGGAATGCCCTCCCTCCTCAAATCTGCCAAACTAGCACACTTCCCCCTTCCAAGGCCTACTGAAAACTCACCTCCTCCTGGAGGCCATCCCAGACTAAACCCCCCTTTTCCTCTGTTCCTCCTCTCCTCCCCATCTCCTTGACTCCCTTCCGATGCTTTACCTCCCTCCCCGCCCCACAGCACTTGTGTACATAGGTACAAATTTATTATTCCATTTATTTTATTAATGATGTATATATATTTGTAATTCTATTTATTTATATTAATGCTATTAATGTGTGTTTACTTATTTTGATGTCTGTCTCCCCTCTTCTAGACTGTGAGCCCATTGTTGGGTAGAGGTTATCTCTATTTGTTGCTGACTTTTACTTTCCAAGCACTTAATACAATGTTCTACACAAAGTAAGCGCTCAATAAATACGATTGAATGAATGAATGAAAGACTGGTCAGTGCAGTGGCCCCACAGCCAACTTCACTGGTCAGAGCAGAGGCCCCAACATTTCCATCCCTGGTGAGAACACTGAACCCAGATCTCCCATCACTGGTCAGAGCAGAGGCCTCAGATTTCCCATTACTGGTCAGAGCTAAAGCACCAGAGCTAACACCACTGGTCAGAACTGAGGTCCCAGAATTTCCATCTCTGATCAGAGGAGAGGACCCAGAAGTCCCATCACTGGTCAGAGCAGAAGCCTCACATTTCCCATCACTGGTGCCAACTGTTCCAACTGTTCCAACTGGTTCCAACTGTTGGTCAGAGCTGAGGTCCCAGAGCTCCCATCAGTTTGCAAAGAAAGGGTCCCACATCTCCCAGCACTCCCATCACTGATCAGTGCAGTGGCCCCAGAGCCAACATCACTGGTCAGAGCTGAGGCACCAGAGCTTGCGTCACTGGTCAGAGCTAAGGTCCTAGAGTTCCCATCGCTGTTCAGAGCAAAGGCTTCAGAGCTCCCATTACTGGTCAGAGGAGAATAATAATAATAATAATGTTGGTATTTGTTAAGCGCTTACTATGTGCAGAGCACTGTTCTAAGCACTGGAGTAAACACAGGGGAATCAGGTTGTCCCACGTGGGGCTCACAGTCTTAATCCCCATTTTACAGATGAGGGAACTGAGGCACAGAGAAGTTAAGTGACTTGCCCACAGTCACACAGCTGACAAATGGCAGAGCTGGGATTTGAACTCATGAGCCCTGACTCCAGGGCCCGTGCTCTTTCCACTGCGCCACGCTGGAGAAGTCAAAGAGCTCCCATAACTGCTTAGAGCAGAGGTCTCAGAGCTCCCATCACTGATTCATTCATTCATTTTCTATCCTATTTACTGAGTGCTTATTTTATGCAGAGCACTGTACTAAGCACTTGGAAAGTACAATTCAGCAACAAATAGATACAATCCCTAACCAACGGGCTCACAGTCTAGAAGGGGGGAGACAGACAGCAAAACAAAACAAAGCAAGTGGACAGGCATCAATTGCATCAATAAGCCCCAGAGCCCCAGAGCTCAGAACCTCTGAATTTCAGGGGTCCCAAGGCACCAGAACCCCCGAGTCCCTGAGACCTAAGGGTCCTGGAGTCCCAAGAACACCAGGAGATCCAGAAGCCCAGAGCTCCAGAGCCCCAGAAGCCACAGAATCTAGATCCCCAGAATCCCAGGAGCCCCAAAGTCCAAGAGATCCAGGTCCCCAGAGCCCCAGGAGCCCCAAGGCCCTTGGAATTCTAAGATCCTCAGAAGGTCCAAAGTCCCATGGCCCCAGAGCTCCAGAAGCCCCAAAGCCCAAGAGCCTCCAGTCTCCTGAGTCCCAGGAACCACAGAACCTTCAGAGCCTCAGAGCCCAAGGAACATCATCGGCCCAGGAACCCCAAAGCCCCTTAGCCCCAGAACTCCAGATGCTCAGGAGCCCCAAGGCCCCAGAGCCACATAGCCCCAGGAACCTAAGACTCCCAAGAACCCCAGGAGACCCAGAGCCCCAGAGCCACAGGAGTCCCTGAGACCCGGGAACCCTGAGACCCCTAAGCCCCCGAGACCCCAAGCTCTAGGAGTCTCAAGGCCCCAAGACCCCAGAACCCCAAGGGCCACAGAGCCACAAAGTTCTAGGAGCCTCAAAGCCTCAAAGACCCAAATCCCCATTGCCCCAGGAGACCTGGAGTCCCAAGAACCCCAGGAGAACCATAGCCCCAGAGTCCCAGAGCTTCAAGGACCCAGATCCCCCAAACCCTTGGAGCACCAGGGCCCCAGAACCCCTGAGTCCCAGAGTCCAGAGACCCAGGAGTCCTGGAATCCCAAGGAACCCAGGAGGCCCAGAGTCCTAAGGCCCCAGAGCCCCAGTAACTGCAGAGCCTCAGGGACTCAGAGCTCAAGGAACGTCATCACCCCAGGAGCTCCAAGGCCCCAGAGCCCCAGAAATCCAGAGCTCCAGGAGCCTCTATTTGTTGCCAAATTGTACTTTACAAGCGCTTAGTACAGTACTCTACACACAGTAAGCACTCAATAAATATGATTGAATGAATGAATGAACCTCAAGGCTCTAGAATCTCATAGCCCCAGGAGCCTCAGAGCCTCAGAGGCCTAGAGCCCCTGGAACCCTGGAGTAACAAAATCCAGAGTCCTAGAGCCCCAGGAGCCACAAAACCCCAGAGTCCCAGGAGGCTCAGAGCACCAGAATGAAGACCACCAGAGCCCCAGAGCTGCAGGAATTTCAAGGTCCCGGATCCCAGCGCCCTAGAATCCCAGGACACCCAAAGCCATCGAGCCCCAGATCCCTAGAATGTCAGGAACCCTGGAGTCCCTAGCAAACCTGTATTCCCAGAGCCCCAAACCCCAGTACCCCAGAGACTCAGAGCTCCAGGAACCCCAAGGCCCCAGAGCCTCACAGGCCTAGGAGACTCAGAGTGGCAGGAGCCCCAGAGTCCCAGAGTTCAGAGTTCCCGAGATGCAGAAGCCCAAGGCTCCGTAGCCTTAGAGTGCCAATAGCCCCAAGGCCAAAGAGTCTCAGAACCCTGAAGCCCCAGATGCCCCAGAGCCCCAGGAGCACCAGATCCTCAGAGTCCAGAGCACTAGGAGCCCCAAAGTCCTAGACACCAAGAGCCCCAGGAACCCCAGAGCTGCAGGAGTCTCAGGAACCCTAGAGCCCAGAGACCCAGAGTCTCAGGAATCCCAAAGCACCAGAGTTCCACCTCCACAGAGTCCCAGGAGCACTGGAGTCCAAAGAACCCCAGGAGCTCTATAGCCCCTAAACCCCAGAGCCCCAGAAGACCCAGAGACGCAGGATCCCCAAGGCCCCAGACGCCCAGAGTACCAGGAACCTTAGACCTGCAGGAGCCCCAGGAGCTCCAGAGCCCCAAGGCCGAAGGGCATCTGACAACTAGGACCCCTAGAGCCCTGAGCCCCTTAGACCCAGGAACTCTAAGGCCCCGGAACCCTAGAGCTCCAGGAGCCCCAGAGCCCAAGGAGCCCTGGAGTCCCAAATAACCTAGCAGAAGTCACATGGCCTAGTGGCAAGACCACGGGCTTGTGAGTCAGAGGATGTGGGTTCTAATCCCTGTTCCACCACTTGACTGCTGTGTGACTTTGGGCAAGTTACTTACCTCAGTGCCTCAGTTACCTCAACTGTAAAATGGGGATTAAGACTGTGAGCTCCCCGCGGGACAACCTGATTACCTTGTATCTACCCCAGGGCTAAGAAGAGTGCTTAGCACATAATAAGCACTTAACAAATACCATAATAATAATAATTATTAATATTATTATTAGACAATAGGTCCCACAGCTCCAGAGTCCCAGAGCCCCAGGAGCCCAAGGTTTCAGAGACCCCTTTGTCTCAGGAGTCCCAGAGTCCAACAGTCCAGAGTCCCAGGGGCCCAGAAGCTCCAAGACTCCAGAGCTGCAAAGCCCCAGCCTCCCGAGAGCTCCAGGATCCCAGGAGCCACAGAGCCATAGAACCCCAGACCCTCAGGAGGCCCAGAGCCCCATAGTCCAAAGACCCAGAGTCCCAGGATCCCCGAAGTCCCAGAAACCCAGATCCCCAGAGCTCTAGGAGTCCTAGAATCCAAAGAACCCCAGAAGCCCCAGATTCTCAGAGAAAACAGAGACCCGGAGGCCCAGGAGTCCCAAAGTCCCATAAGCCCCAAGGTTTCAGAGCCCCAGAGACCAGGGAGACCCAGAACACCAGGGGCCCCAAGGCCCAAGAGCCAGAGATCCCCTATAGCACAAAAGTCCCAGATTCTCAAATCTCCAATGCCCCAGGGGCACTTGAGTCTCAAGAACCCCAGGACACTCAGAGTCAGAAAGAACAGAGCCCCAGAGCTCCAGGTGCCTCAAGGCTTCAGAGCCCCAGAGCTCCAGGAATCCCAGATCTTGAGGGAGAGCAAGGCCCCCAAACCCAGAGCCCCAGCCTCCATACAGCCCCAGAGCCCCAGAGACTCAGGAGCCCCAGAGCCCAGAGCAAAGCCCCAGAGCCCAGAGCACCAAAGTCCCAGGAGCCCCAAAGCATCACAGTCCCAGAGCTCCAGAGCTCCAGGATCCCCAGAGACTCAGAGTCCAGAGCCACAGGAGTGCGAAGGTCCTAGATCCCCAGAGTCCCAGGAATGCCAAAGCCCTAGAGCTCTAAATCCCCAAAGCCCCAAGAGCCTCAGAGCCCAGATTCCCAGAGTCCCAGGATCCCCAAAGCCCCAGAGCCCCAGACAGCCAGGAGCACCAAAGGCCTCAGAGCCCCAGAACCCAAGGAGCCCCAGTGACCCAAAGCCTCTGATCCCCAGGATCCCAGAGCCCCAGAGCCTCAGAGGGCAAGGAGTCCCAAGTTCCCAGGGCCCCAGAGACCCAGGAGCAACAAGTTCCCAGGGGCCTCGGAGCCCGAGCAGCCCCAAGGCCACAGAGACCTAGATATTCAGGACCTCAGGAGTTCCTGAGCCCAGGCAGCCAGAGCCCCAGAGTCCCCAAAGCCCCAGAGCCCCAGGAGCCTTGGAGTCCCAGGATCACTGGAGCACCAAAATCCAAAATTCCAACAGACCCAGCACACCAAGAACCCCAAGGCCAAAGAGCCCTATAACCCGAATCCCAGGAGCCCCAAAGCCCCAGAGCCCCAGAGTCCAAGGAGATGCAGAACCCCCAGACCCGGCAGGCCCCAGAGCCCAAAGAACCCCAGGAACCCAGAGTCCCCGAGCTCCAGGAGCCCCAGAATCCCAGAACCCCAGCAGCCTTAGAGGACCAGGAGCCCCAGAGGCCTAGAAGCCCCACGGACCGATAGCCCCTGATCACCAGGAGCCCCAGAGCTTCAGATCCCCAGAGCTCCAGGATCCCCAGGTCCCATGGAACCCCAGAACCCAGTGCCCCACAGTATCAAGAGCACCAAAGTCCCAGAGTCCCAGTTACCAGGAGACTCAGAAGCCCTGGATTCCCACGAACAACAGGTACCTCAGAGCCCTAAAGCCCCAGAGCACCAATGCTCAAGGAGACCCAGAGTACCAGGTGACCAAAGGCACCAGAGGCCCCGAAGATCAGGAATCCCAGGGTCCAGTTATCCCCAGTGACCCAGGTGCCCCGAGGCCGCAGAGTCACAGAACCCCAGGGTCCCAGAGTCCCAGGAGCCCCAAGGCTCCAGAGAACAGGATTCCCCAGGTTCAAGAGACCCTAGCAGCCCCAGAACACCAGAACCCAAGAGCCCCATTACCCAAGGAGCCCCAGAGCCATAGAGGTGAGAGCCACAGAGCAACAGGAGCCCCAAGGCTCCAGAACTCCAGTGCCCCAGGAGCTCCAGAACAACAGGAGCCCAGGAGCCCAGAGCCCATTATTCTCAGGAGTCTCAAAGCCCCAGAGTCCCCAGGTCCCCTGGGACCCTGGAGCCCCGGAGCCCTGGAGTCCAAGAAACCCCAGGAGCCCCAGAGCCCCAGAAGACCCAAAAACACAGGAAGCCATATGCCCCCGTGTCCCCGAACTGCAGGAACCCCATGGCCATAGTGTCCAGGGCCCAAGATCCCCGGGAAACCCAGAGACCAGAACTGCAGAGCCCCAGCACCTCAGGAGCACCAGAGCCACAGGACCCCAAGGCCACGGAGTCCCCAAGCCCCAGAGGCCCCAGAGCTACAGAGTCCAGAGCACAAGAGCCCCAGAACCCCAGAATCCAGAGCCCTGAATCCCAGGAGCCCCAAACCCCCAGGGGCCCCAGGGGCCCCAGGAGCCCCAGAACCCCTGGAGCTTCAAAGCAACAGGAGCCCCAGAGGTCCAGGAGCCTCAAGACCTCAAAGCCCTAGAGCCCAGGAACTCCAGGGCACAAGGAGCCCCAGAGCACAGAGCTCATTAGTCCATGAAGCCTCAAAGCCCCAGGTCCCCTCATCCCCAGAGCCTCGGCAACCGTGGAGTCCAAAGAACCCACAGTTCCCAGCCCCAGGTGCCCCACAGCCACAGAAAACCCAGAGTAGAGGCTCAGAGTCTCAGAGCCCCAGAGCCCCAGCATCCAGGGCCTCAGAGACCGTGGAGCCCAAAGGCTCCAAAGCCACAGAGCCCAGGAACACCAGAATACAAGGAGCCCTAGAGCCCAGAGCCTAATAATCTCAGGATCTTCAAAGCCCCAAAGTCCCAGTTCCCCAGAGTCTCGAGAGACCTGATATCCAAAGAAGTCCAGGACCCCCAGAGCCACAGAGGCCCAGGAGCATCAGGGTCACAGAGCCCCAGAGCCACAGGAGCCCCAGAGCCCCAGAAGACCTCAGAAGACCCAGAAGAAGCAGCCTCCCAGCTGCTGAGCCCCAGGAACCCCAGAGACACAGAGCCCAGAACTCAAGAGTCCCAGGATTCATTCATTCATTCATTCATTCAATCATATTTATTGAAATCTCACTGTGTGCAGAACACTACACTAAGCACTTGGAAAGCACAATTCAGCAATAAAGAGAGACAATCCAATCCCTGCCCACAGCAGGCTTACAGTCTAGAAGCGGGGGTGACAGACATCAAAACTAGTAAACAGGAATCAATAGCATCAATACAAATAAATAGAATTACAAATATGTACACATCAAAACAAGTAAATCGGGCTTAGTATAAGTAAATAGAATTATAGTTATGTACATATATACTCAAGTGCTGTGGGATGGGGAGGGGGGTAGAGCAAAGCAAGCGAGTCAGGGAGATGGGGAGGAGAGTGGGAGCTGAGGAAAAGGGGGGCTTAGTCTGGGAAGGCCTCTTGGAGGAGGTGACCATACCAGAGGTAGGTCATGGGCCAAGGGTCGACGGCAGAACAGGCAAGAACGAGGCACCGTGAGAAGGTTACCAGTGGAGCGGAGTGGTGCGGGCTGGGATGTAGAAGGAGAGAAGGGAGGTGAGGTAAGAGTGGGCAAGGTGATGGAGAGCTTTGAGGCCAATAGTGAGGAATTTCTGCTTGATATGGAGGTTGATAGGCAACCACTGGAGATTATTGAAGAGGGTGGTCACATGCCCAGAGCCTTTCTGTAGAAAGATAATCCGGGCAGCAGAGTGAAGTATAGACTGAAGCGGGGAGAGACAGGAGGTTGGGATATCAGAAAGGATGCTGATGCAGTAATCCAGTCGGTATTTGATGAGTAATTGTACTAACAAGGTAGCAGTTTGGGTGGAGAGGAAAGGGCGGATCTTGGCGAGGTTGTGAAGGTGAGACTGGCAGGTTTTGGTGACGGGTTGGATATGTGGGGCGAATGAGAGAGTGGAGTCAAGGATGACACCAAAGTTACGGGCAGGGTTTGGGAGGGAGCATAAGGAACATGTCTAAGACTGTGGCCCTTATCTTCCCTCCCAAACCCGGTCCTCTCCCTGACTTCCCTGTCACTGTGGACGGCATACCATCCTTCCCGTCTCACAGGCCCATAACCATGGTGTCATTTGCAGCTCAGTGGTAGAGTGCATGCTTTATCTCCATGGTTTTCCCCCGATTAGACTGTGAGCCCGTCATTGGGCAGGGATTGTCTCTATCTGTTGCCAAATAGTACATTCCAAGCGCTAAGTACAGTGCTCTGAACAATAAATACTATTGAATGAATGAATGAATGAACCCTTGACTCTGCTCTCTCATTCATCCCACACAACCAATCCATCACCAACACCTGCCGTTCTCACCTTCACAATATCGCCAAGATCCGCTCTTTCCTCTCCATCCAGACTGCTACCGTGCTGGTACAACCTCTCATAATATCCCGACTGGATTAGTGTGTTAGCCTCTTCTCTGATCTCCCTTCCTCCTGTCTCTCCCCACTCCAGTCTATTCTTCATTACGCTGCCCGCATCATTTTCCGAGAGAAACGTTCTGGGCATGTCACTCCCCTCATTCATGTCATTCCCTGCCCACAATGCGCTCTCAGTCTAGAGGGGGAGTCAGACATCAATCCTCATTCATGGATTAAGAAAGAATGAAATGAACGGATAGCTAAATTACAGAGAAGTGATTTCCCACAGGCTCACACGGTCGAGAAGTAGCAGAGCAGGGAATATAGCCCAGGCCCATGCTCTATCCACTATCTGCTTTCCTTTCCCATCACTATAGGCAATACCACTTTTCTTCCTGCCTCACAAGCCTTAATCCTTGGTATTGCGCTCGACTCAATCAATCAATTGATCAATCCTTCGTGTTTCTTGAGCACATACTGTGGGCAGAGCGCTATACTAAGCGCTTGGAGGAGTAAAGCACAACAGTTTAATAGACACATTTCCTGCCCACAATGATTTTTCCATCTAGTTGTGGAGACTGACACCAATAGAAATAAATTAATTTCGGCTCTAGACCGAAGTGTGGGGGGTGGGGGTTGGAGGATCAGCTCACCTCAGCGCAGCCGCAAAGCTGCCCTTTGCCAGGCTGAAATTCGGCCTCCCGCGTTTTCTGCGCTCCCGGCAATGCCGGCGAGTCCCGCCCCTGGGCATGACGGCGGGACTGGTAGTCCGGGAGGCGGAGGCCAAGAGCGAGTGTCAGACTACGACTCCCAGAAGTCTTTGTGCCTCGAGCCTCCAGGGAACCTTCCCTCCCTCGACCCAGGTTCTGTTCTGATTGGCTGGGTGAGTGGCCGGGCTGGGCAACATGGGAACTCGACAGACAGCGCTGGGACTAATGGGGGTTCGCTACTGTGGGAGCATCTTCGGGAGGGGCAAGGGTTTGTATGTGCATGTGTCCTCTCGGAGCGGGCTCATGCAAAGATTGGATGTGTTATAACCCCGCATGGGTAAGAAGGCCCGAACTCACTAGGTGGGGCCGCTCAGTGCCTTGACCGATGGTTGTGTGATAAACTCCCTCCGGAGGGAATGGGATTAAAGATGCCTGATTTGGAGAGAGTTTGGGTTTTGTGTGTTCTCTATGCTACACCTCATGGGTACTGGTAGCAACCTCTTAACAGATACCATAATTACTGTCATTATGATTCAAAAACAGCCTGAACAACGACCTCCCGCACCTGCTCCTGGCCCTCCTACTCTGCCTGGTCCTGGTCCTCCTGCTCTGCCTGATCGTGGCCCGTCCCCTCTGCTTCGTCTAGGCTCTCCACCTAAGCCTGGTGCTGATCCTCCTCCACCGCCTGGTTCTTGCCCTCCTCCTCCTCCTCCGTGTCCTGGCCCTCTTCCTCAGCCCGGTCGTCCTGGTCATCCTCCTCCACCTGGTCCTGTTCCTCCTCCTACTACTTGTCTTGGCCCCCCTCCTCTGCCTAGTCCTGGTCCTCCACCTTTCCCCAGTCCTGGACCTCCACTTCCACCTGGCTCTGGGCCTCTTCCTCTCTTTGGTACTGGTCTTATACATCCGCCTGGTCCAGGCCCTCTTCTTCCACCTGGTCCTGGGCTCTTTGTCCAATTAATCCTGGTCCTCGTCCTCCGCCCGGTCCTAGCCCTCAATCTCCACCTGATTCAGACCCTCTTCCTTCCCTTGGTCTTGGCCTGACATATCTGCTTGGTCTTGGCCCTCCATCTAAGCCTGGTCCTAGTCCTCGCCCTTCCCCAGGTCCTAGTCTTCATCCTTCAACTGGTCCTGGCCCGCATCCCCGCCTCAAATTGGTCCTATGCATAAGCCTGGTACTGATCCTTGCCCTCTACCTGGTTCTGGCCCATTTCCTCCGCCTTGTCCTTGTCCTCTTCCTCTGCCTGTTCCTGGCCCTCCTCCTCTCCTTAGTCCTAGCCGTCCCCCTCCTCCTGATGCTGGCCTCCTCCTCCTCCTGGTCCTAGTCCTCCTCCGCCTGGCCCTGGCTGTCCCCCTCCACCTGGTCCTCGCCCTGCTTCTCTGCCTGTTCCCGGGCCTCCTCCTCTAACTGGTCCTGTTCCTCCTCTTCCACCTGTTCCGGAGCCTCCTCCAGGCCCTCCTCTTCAGCCCTGTCCTGACCCTACTCCTCTTCCTTAGTCTTTGACCTCCTCCACCGCCTGGTCCTGGCCATCCTCCTCTGCCTAGTCCTGGGCCTCTTCCGCCACCTGATCCTGGCCCCCCTCCTCTGCTTAGTCCTGGCCCTCTTCCTCCACCTCGTTGTAGCCCTCTGCCTAAACCTGGTCCTGCTCCTTTTACTCCACCTGGTCGTAGTCCTCCTCCTAAGCCCTGTCGTGGCCCTATTCCCCTTCCTCGTCCTCCTCCTCTGCCTGGTCCTGGCCATTCTCGTCCACCTGAGCCTGGTCTTCCTCCTTCGCCTGGTCTCGGCCCTCCACCTCTGCCAGGTCTGGCCCACCCCCTCCTTCCTGTCCTGACACTCCTCCTCCCCTCAGTCCTGGCCCTCTGCCACCGGCTGGTTCTGGCCCTGTTTCTCCCCCTTGTTCTTCTCTCTACTCCTCCGCCTGGTCATGAAAATACTCCTTTACATTGTCCAGGCCCTCCCCTACCTCCTGTTCCTGTCCCTCCTCCTCATCTTTGCCTTGGCCCTCTGCCTAGGCCTGGTTCTGATCTTCGTCCTCTGCCTGGTTCTGGCCCTCCTCCTCTGCCTGGTCCTGGCCTTCCTCCTCCAACTGGTCCTAGTCCCTTCCTCTTCCTGGTACTGGCCCTCCTCATTCATTCATTCAATCATATTTATTGAGCGCTTACTATGTGCTAAGTGCTTCGAATGTACAATTTGGCAACAGATAGAGACTATCCCTGCCCCATAATGGGCTAACAGTCTAAACGGGGGAGACAGCAAAGCAAAACAGAACAAAACAAAACAAGGACTGTGGAGTAGATATCACCGAGATAAATGGAATCATAAATATATACATGTCGTTAACAAAATAAATAGAGTAAGCAGTAATATATACATATATGCACAGTGCTGTGGGGAGGGGAAGGGGGAAGAGCAGGGGGAGGGAGAAGGGGGAATGGGGAGGGGAGGAGGAGCAGAGGGAAAGGGGGGGTTCAGTCTGGGAAGGCCTCCTGGAGGAGGTGAGCTCTCAGTAGGGCTTTGAAGAGGGGAAGAGAGTTAGTTTGGCAGTTGTGAGGAGGGAGGGCATTCCAGGACAGCAGTTGGACGTGGGCCAGGGTCAACAGTGGGACAGGCGCGAACGGGGGACCGTGAGGAGGTGAGCAACAGAGGAGCGGAGTGTACGGGGTGGGCAATAGAAAGAGAGAAGGGAGGTGAGGTAGGAAGAGGCAAGGTTATGGAGAGCTTTGAAGCCAAGAGTGAGGAGTTTTTGTCTCATGCGAAGGTTGATAGGCAACCACTGGAGGTTTTTGAGGAGGAGAGTGACATGCTCAGGGCGTTTCTGTAGGAAGATGGTCTGGGCAGTGGAATGAAGAATAGACTGGAGAGGGGAGAGACAGGAGGAAGGGAGATCAGAAAGGGGGCTGACACAATAATCTAGTCGGAATATTATGGGAGCAGTTGGGATACCCTCCATGGAGGACCTGCCTGGTCCTGGCCCTCCTTCTCTGAGTGGTCCTGGCCCTACCTCTCCACTTGGACCTGGCCCTCCTTCTCTGAGCGGTCCTGGCCCTCCAACTCCACCTGGTTCTGGCCTTCCTACTCCCCTTGATCTTGGCCTCCCTACACATACGCCTGATCCAGGCCCTCCTCCTCCATTTAGTCCTGGTCCTCCTCCTCAGTCTGATGCTGGCCCTCCACCTATGCCCGTTCCTGGCCCTCCTCCACCTCCTGGTCCTGGTCCTCCTCCTTTGCCTGTTCCTGGCCCTCCTCCCTGCCTGGTCCTGACCTTCTGTCTCCACTTGGTCCTGGCCCTATTCCTCTGTCTGGTCCTGGCCCTCCACCTATGTCTATGCTGCTTCTCCCCCTCTGCCTGGTCCTGGCCCTGGCCCTATTCCTCTGTCTGGTCCTGGCCCTCCACCTATGCATATGCTGGTTCTCCTCTGCCTGGTCCTGGCCTTTCTCCTCCACTTGTTCCTGGTGTCTTCCTCCGCCTGGTCCAGGCCTTCCAGCTCTGCCTGGTCTTGGGCCTCCTCCTCTGCCTTATCCCAGCACCCTCCTCTGCCTTATCCCGACCTTACTCCCCAACCTGGTCCTGGCCCTCTGCCTTCCCCTGGTCCTGGCCTTCCGCCTCTGCCTGGTCTTTGCCCCCTGCCTCCGCCTGGCCCTGATCCTTTTCTTCTGCCTGTTTCTGGCCCTCTTGCTCACCTTGGTCTTGGCCCCACATATCCACCTCGTGCAGGACCTCCTCCTCCGAGTAGTCCTAGACCTACCTCTCTGCTTGATCCTGGTCCTCCCCTTCCTCCTGGTGCTGGCCCACCCACCCTTCCTGGTCCTGGCTCTCCTCCTCTTCCCAGTTCTGGCCCTCCATCTATGCCTGGTGTCAGCCCTCCTCCTCAGCCTGATCATGGCCCTACTCCTCTTATTGGTCTTTCCTCCTTATCCTGGCCCTCTTCGTCCTCATGGTCTTGGCCCTCCTCCCCACCTGATACTGACCGTCCCTCTGAGCCTGGTCCTGTCCCTTCCCCTCCGCCTATTCCTGGCTCTGCCATTCTGCCTTGTCCTAGCTCCACCTCCTCCCGGTCCTTGTCCTACTCCTCCATCTGGTTCTGGTCCCCCTCCTCGGCTTCATCCTGGCTCTCCTCCAGGGCCATTCATTCATTCAATAGTATTTATTGAGCGCTTACTATGTGCAGAGCACTGTACTAAGCGCTTGAAATGTACAAATCGGTAACAGATATAGACAGTCCCTGCCCTTTGACGGGCTTACAGTCTAATCGGGGGACACAGACAGACAAGAACAATAGCAATAAATAGGATCAAGGGGATGAGCATCTCATTAAAACAATAGCAAATAAATAGAATCAAGGTGATGCACATCTCATTAACAAAATAAATAGGGTAATGAAAATATATACAGGAGAGTGCGAGGTGGACAGTGGAAAGAGAGAAGGGAGGAGAGGTAGGAGGGGGCAAGGTGATGGAGAGCCTTGAAGCCTAGAGTGACAAGTTTTTGTTTTGTGCGGAGGTTGATAGGCAACCACTGGAGGTTTTTAAGAAGGGGAGTGACATGTCCAGAGCGTTTCTGCAGGAAGATGAGCCGGGCAGCGGAGTGAAGAATAGACTGGAGCGGGGAGAGAGAGAAGGAAGGGCGATCAGAGAGCAGGCTGACACAGTAATGTAGCCGGGATATTATGAGAGCCTGTAACAGTAAAATAGCCGTTTGGGTGGAGAGGAAAGGGCGGATCTTGGCGATATTATAAAGGTGAGACCGGCAGGTTTTGGTGACGGACTGGATGTGTGGGGTGAACGAGAGAGCCGAGTCAAAGATGACACCGAGGCTGCGGGCCTGAGAGACGGGAAGGATGGTCGGACCATCCCCAGTGACTGGGAAATCAGGAAGAGGATAGGGCTTGGGAGGGAAGATGAGGAGCTCAATTTTGGTCCTGTTGAGGTTTAGGTTGCGGGCAGACATCCAGACAGAGACGTTCTAGAGGCAGGAGGAGATACGAGCCTGAAGGGAGGGGGAGAGGACAGGGGCAGAGATGTAGAGCTGTGTATCATCTGCATAGAGGTGATAGTTGAAGCCGTGAGAGCGAATTATTTCAACGAGGGAGTGAGTTTATATGGAGAACAGAAGAGGGCCAAGAACTGACCCTTGAGGAACCCCAACAGTTAGAGGATGGGACGGGGAGGAGGAGCCTGCGAAGGAGACCGAGAATGACCGGTCAGAGAGATAAGAGGAGAACCAGGAGAGGACGGAGTCCGTGAAGCCAAGGTGAGGTAAGGTATGGAGGAGAAGGGGATGGTCGACAGTGTCAAAGGCAGCAGAGAGGTCAAGGAGGATTAGAATAGAATAGGAGCCATTGTATTTGGCAAGAAGGAGGTCATGGGTGACCTTAGAGAGAGCAGTCTCGGTAGATTGGAGGGGACGGAAGCCAGATTGGAGGGGGTCCAGAAGAGAATGGGAGTTAAGGAATTCTAAGCAGCGATTGTAGACGACTCGTTCTAGGATCTTGGAAAGGAAGGGTAGTAGGGAGACAGGGCTATAACTGGAAGGGGAAGTGGAGTCGAGAGAGGGTTTTTTAGGATGGGGGAGTCATGGGTATGTTTGAAGGCAGAGGGGAAGAAGCCATTAGAGAGTGAGCGCTTAAAGATAGAAGTTAAGGAGGGGAGGAGGGCAGGGGCGAAGGTTTTTATAAGGTGAGCGGGAATGGGGTCCGAAGCACAGGAGGAGGGGTGGCACTTGCGAGGAGGGAGATCTCCTCTGAGGATACTGCAGGGAAGGATGGAAAAGTAGGGGAGAGGGTTGGAGGGGGGGAGGCAGGAGGGGGAGGGGTGAATTTGGGGAGCTCAGACCTTATTGTGTTAATTTTCGTGATGACGTAGGTGACCAGATCATTGGGGGAGAGGGATGGGGGAGGGGGAGGAACAGGGGCCCTAAGGAGAGAGTTAAAGGTCCAGAACAATTGGCGGGGGTGACGGGCATGGGTGTCGATGAGGGAGGAGAAGACGTTTTGCCTGGCAGAGGAGAGGGCAGAGTTAAGGCAGGAAAGGATAAATTTGAAATGTATGAGGTCGGTTTGGTGCTTGGACTTTCGCCAGCAGCGCTCGGCAGCTCCAGCATAGGAGCGTAGGAGGCGGACAGAGGCAGTGAACCAGGGCTGTGGGTTAGTGGAGCGAGAGCGGCAGAGATAAAGGGGAGCGAGAGGGTTGAGATAAGTAGAGAGGGTGGGGTTGAGAGCGGTCACCTGATCATCGAGAGTGGGAAGAGAGGACAGGGGAGCAAGGTGGGGAGAGATGCTTTTGGAGAGATGGATGGGATCAAGAGAGTGGAGGTCTCCGTGGGGGAGTAGCAAAGATTTGCAGGGGGACGGAGCGTGGGAGATGAAGCAGGTGAGAAGGTTATGGTCTGAGAGAGGGATTTCAGAGTTGGTGAGGGAGGAGATAGTGCAGCGGTAGGAGATGATGAGATCGAGGGTGTAACCGAGTCGGTGAGTGGGGGAGGTATGGTGGAGCAGGATGTTGGCAGAATTGAGGAGCGATAGCAGGCGGGTGGCAGAGTCACCGGTTACATCCATGTGGATGTTGAAGTCTCCGAGGATCAGAGTGGGCAGAGAGAAGGAGAGAAGGAAGGTGAGAAAGGGGTTTAGGTGGTTGAAGAAGTTGGAGGTGGGACCGGGAGGTCGGTAGATGACGGCTACAAGTATCTGGAGGGGGTGGTAGAGGCGAATGATTTGGGCTTCAAAGGAGGGGAAGGAGAGGGAAGGGGGAGGAGGGATAGTGCAGAAGCGGCAGCGGGGTGAGAGGAGGATGCCGACGCCTCCTCCCTTTCCGTTGAGTCTGGGGGAGTGGGAGAAGAAGAGGCCTCCTCTGGAGAGAGCAGCGGAGGAGACCGTGTCACCAGGGGTGAGCAGGTTTCCATAAGGGCGAGGAGGAGGAGAGAGCGGGAAAGGAAAAGGTCATGGATGAAAGGTAGTTTACCTGTAATGGAGCGGGGGTTCCAGAGGCCACACTTGAAAGTAGCTGTGGGTGCAAGGGGGGTAGAGGGGGGAGGGGAGGGTTTGGATGGGAACGAGGTGGCGAGGCCCTCGACATGGAGAGGGGGAGGAAGGGTGGCGCTGGTGAACTAGGGTTCTAGGCCAGGGGAGGGGAGGAGGGGAGGAGGCAGAGGAGAGAGCGGGAAAGAGCTGGGGGAGAGAGGGGAAGGGGCAGGAGAGGATTTGGAGGGGCAGATGGGGGGAGGGGCGTGGAAGGACATGGTGAGGCCAGAGAGGTAGGTGGCAGCATTGACAATTAACGATAACATGCGAAATCGGTAATATAGTAGCATGATACAATGTGATACAATAAAATAGTATTAATAAGCGGGTGATGACCAGGGTCGGGGGTCGACTTGACTAAGGGTCGACCTTATCAAAATCAAAGTCAAAAGGCCAGTGGCAAGGAGAGTCCCGGGGCACATGTCCAAATGTCTCTGAGGCGGCGGCGGGAGCCCTGAGGATGTCCGGGGTGGGTTGCGGGCATAGGCGGCGGCTAAGGTAAGGTAACACAGTGAGAACAAGGACATCGTTGCCCGGGGCGGTGGAGATCAATCACCTCATGGGGGAGGAGGGAGTGAGGGCTTCCCACAATGGCCGCTTCGGGCGGAGTAGGGGAAGGGCGGTTGGGGAGCACAATGTCCCCAGGCCCGAGCAGGGGAGCACAATATCCCCGGGCCCGAACAGGGGAGCACAATGCGAGCTGGTGGCTGGGGGTCTGTGGGGCCGGGGAGTGGGGGGGGGGGAGATCCTTAGTGGCGGAGTCCTTGAGTGGGGGTGCAGAGATCCAGAGGTCCGGGTTGCGTAAGGTTCAGTAAGGCGTGGGTCCAAGCGGTCCGAGGCTCAGCTCCTCGGGAGAGGCGGTCGTATACTATGTGTACTATGTTCCGCCAACGCCTCCAACTAACCTTGTCTGAAACAGAACTCCCTCTCTTTCCATTCCTGCTTTTTTATTGGTTTGTTTGTGTTTTCTTCTACCGGTATTTATTCATAAGCTCTTGTGTTGTGCCAGGCACTGTAATAAGCTCTGGGGTAGATTCAAGCTAATCTGATTGGATACGGTCCTGTCCCACACAGGAATCGCAGTCTTAACCTTCCTTTGAACACATGAGGTAACTGAGGACCAGAGAAATCATCCATTTATTCGTTCGTTCATTCATTCATTCAGTCCTACTAATTGAGCGTTTACTGTATGCAAAGTACTATCCTCAGAGCTTGGGCGAGTACACTAGAACAGTAAAAAGACACATTCCCTGTATACAATGACATCATATTGATATAATGTGACAGACACTAATATAAATAGATAAGGAAGGAGAGAAAAAAATGAATAAATTAGTAAATTACAGAGCGGTGACTTACCCACCGGGTCACATAGTCGAGAGTCGGTATCAAAGCTCTATCCACTAGATCACACTGCTTTCTTTTCCCATCACTGAAGACCATATAACATTTCTTCCTGTCTCACAAGCCGTGACCCTTGTTTTTGTGCTGAACTCGATCAATCGATCGATCAGTGATGTTTATTGAATGCATTCTGTGTGTAGACCACTGTACTAAGTTCTTGGGGGAGGGGGGTACAACATAACAATATATCAGACACATTTTCTGCCCCACAATGAGCTTTCAGTACAGAGGAGGACACACACTCCATTCTGACTCCCTGGCCTGTGCTTGATCCACCTGACTGCGCTGCTTCTCTTTCCCATCACTGTAGACCACACCACTTTTCTTCCTGTCTCACATGCCAGGATCCTTGATGTTGGCCTTGACTCGATCAATCAATCGATCAATCAATCAGGTTTATTGAACACACCCTGTGGGTAGGTCAGTGTACTAGGCACTTGGAGGAGTACAACACAATAAAACTGACACAGTCCCTGCTAACACCGAGCTTTCAGTCTAGATGGGGAGACAGACATCAATGTAAATGTATTCATTGCGACTATAAACGGAAGTACTGGGGGGGTCTGGGGTTTCAGGGGCAGGGCTCAGGGCACCTCAACGCGGCCGCAACGCTGCCCTTTAGCGGGCAGATCATCCACCTCCGGCACTTTCTAGGTGCCCCGAACGGCCGTGACCCCTGCCGCGGGATACGATGGGACTGGTATTTCGGGAGGCGTAGGCTAACACTGTCAAGAGCGAGCGCCATACTATGACTCCCAGAGGTCTTTGAGCCTCGAGCCTCCACAGAATCCTCCCGACAAGGTCAGCTTGGCTGGCTGGGTGCTGGGAGTGGGCTACATGGGAACCCCACAGACAGCACGGGGACTGATGAGGGTTCGCTTCGATGGAAGCATCTTGGGGAGATCCAAGGGCACGTGCCTGGACCAGCTCCGAGCGGGCTCATGCAAATGAAAGGATGTGTTAAAACGCCGTCCATGTAAGCGGCCCAAACACAATATGTGGAGCTGCCCTGGACAGTTGGTTGTGTGGTAAACTCTCCTGGGAGGGAATGGGATTAAAGGTGCCTGATTTTGAGCACCTTTAGGGTCTCCGTGTTCTCTACCCTACTCCTCATGGGAAGTGGTAGCAAGTCCTTAACAAATACAATAATTGCTATCATTATGAATGGGAAAACGGCCTGCACAACCGCCTCCGGGGCCTTCCGTACTCAGCAAAATGGCCGCAGGCTCTGCTGCGGGGCATGACGGGAGAGGTAGGTCGGTAGGCGGTTGCAGAGCAGCGTGGCTCGGTGGAAAGAGCCCGGGCTTGGGAGTCAGAAGTCATGGGTTTGAATGCCGGCTCTGCCACTTGTCAGCTGTGTGACTGTGGGCAAGTCACTTCACTTCTCTGTGCCTCAGTGATCTCATCTGTAAAATGGGGATTAACTGTGAGCCTCACGTGGGACAACCTGATTACCCTGTATCTACCCAGCGCTTAGAACAGTGCTCTGCACATAGTAAGCGCTTAACAAATACCAAACAAAAAAACAAAACGCCATCAAGAGCCAGGTCAGAATATGACTCCCAGAAGTCTTCGAACCCCGAGCCATCAGGGCCCCTCCCCTCGGTACAGACTGATTGGCTGGGTAGGTGTCTGGGCTGTGTTACTTCAAACCCGCATTACTGCGGTGATTTTGGTTCAGTGATTACTCTTGGCCAATCCCTGGTGTGGGGACTGTCTTCAAACATGTCCACGTTTTCCACATCCTTAAAAAAAACCTCCCTGTACCCCAAAGCCCCCTCCAGTTTTCGCCCCCATTTCCTTCCCACCTTTCCTCTTCAAAATTTTTGAGCGAGTCCTCTACCCTCCCTGCTTCGAATTCCTCTCCTCCAACTCTCTCCTGGGCCCCCTCCAATTTTTCTTCCTCCCCTTTCATTCCAGTGAAGCCGCCCTATCAAAGGTCACCAATGATCTCCTTCTTGCGAATTCCAACAGCTCCTACTCCATCCTAATCCTCCTCGACCTTTCAGCTGCCTTTGACACTGTGCACCATCCCCTTCTCGATACTTTAACCAACTTTGGCTTCACGGACTCCCTAGTCTCCTGGTTCTCCTCTTTTCTCTCTGGCCGTTTTTTTCTTGGTCCCCTGCTATTCTCCAGCTACACTCACTCCCTTGGAGAACTCATTCCCTCCGATGGCTTCAACTACCATCTCTATGCGGATGATACCCAAATCTACATCTCCTCCCTTGTTCCCTCTCCCTCCCTCCAGTCTCGCATGTCTTCCTGCTTTCAGGACATCATTACTTGGATGTCCTCCCGCCACCTCAAACTCAACATGTCCAAGATTGAGCTCCTTATCTTCCCTCCCAAACCCTGTCCTCTCCCTGACTTTCCCTTCACCTTTGAGGGCACAACTGCCCTTCCCCTCTCACAAGTCTATAAACTTGGTGTTATCTCTTGCCCCTGCTCTCTTATTCACCCCACATATCCAATCCGTTACCAAATCCTGTCGATCTCACCTTCACAGTATTGCCAGGATCCGCCCTATCCACTCATCTAAACCGCTACCACTTTAGTACAATCACTTATCCTATCCCGACTGGATTACTGCATCAGCCTCGTTTCTGACCTCCCAACCACCTGCGTCTCTCCACTTCAGTCCATACCTCACTCCACTGTCCGAATTATCTTTCTAAAGAAGCGTTCAGGGCATGTCACGCCTTTCCTCAAAAATCTCCAGTGGTTGTCTATCCACCTCCATATCAAAAAAAAAAAAACTCCTCACTATTGGTTTTAAAGATCTCCATCACCTTGCCCCCTCCTACTTCACCTCCCTTCACCTACATCCCAGCCCACACACTCCACTCCTCTAGTGCTGACCTTCTCACTGTGCCTCGATGTCCCCTGTCTCGCCGCCGTCCCCTGGCCCATGTTCTACCTCTGGATTGGAATGCCCTCCCTTCTCAAATCCGTCAAACAATCACTCCTCCCCCCTTCAAAGCCCTATTGAAGGGGCACCTCTTTCCAGAGGCCTCCTTGACTAAGCTCCGTTTTTCTTCTGCTTTCCCTCCCTTCCGCGTCACCATGACTCACTCCCTTTGCTCTTTCCCCACTCCTTGCCCCATAGCATTTAGGTATATATGTATACATCTATAATTCTATCTATTGATATTGATGTCTGTTTACTTGTATTGATGCCTGTCTCTTCCCCTCTAAGAGTGTGACCCTTCTGTGGGCACGGATTGTCTCTCTTTACTGCTTTGTATTTTCCAAGCGCATAGTACAGTGCTCTACAAACGGCAAGTGTTCAATAAATATGATTGAATGAATGAATGAATGAATGAATGAATGTACGATCAGAGCAGAGGCACCCTGCGTCCCACATCAGGGCTCGCAGACAGTAGAAGAGGCAGAACAGGTAGTTCATCCCCAGTTTCACAGGTGAGACAACTGAGGCACAGAGAAATCAGAGATCCTTCCCCAAGGTCACACAGCACAAATCTGGTGGGGCCGAGAGACTGGGACCCAGGTCTCCTTCCTCCCAGCCCTGTGTACTTTCCACTCGATTCGCTGCTTCTCGAGGGTGGTGCGGAGTTGTTTCAATGGTGATGGGGCTGGGAGAATCCAGAAGAGCCGGCGGTGGCAGGAGTACTCAGGGCAGCTGCCCTCTTGTGGCCACCCTATTGTCTTACATCAGTGCTCAACCGATGCATCCGTACTTTAGCACTTTGTCATTCTCCATGACTTCCTCCTATCAGGAATGTATATTTTTGTCCCCCTCCTATCTACCTTGTCAAGTTCTTTGGTGCAGGGAGCATGTGCAATACCTCTCACCAACACTTCCAACTAGACATATCCAAAACAGAACTCCTCTTCCCACTCAAACCCTGTCCTGGACACCTTTTTATTTGTTTGTTCGTTTGTTTGTTTTTCTACTGGTATTTGTCCATAAGTCTTTGTTCTGTACCCAGCACTGCATAACCTCAGGGGTATTCATTCATTCATTCAATAGTATTTATTGAGCGCTTACTATGTGCAGAGCACTGTACTAAGCGCTTGGGATGAACAAGTCGGCAACAGATAGAGACAGTCCCTGCCGTTTGACGGGCTTACAGTCTAATCGGGGGAGACGGACAGACAAGAACAATGGCACTAAACAGCGTCAAGGGGAAGAACATCTCGTAAAAACAATGGCAACTAAATAGAATCAAGGCGATGTACAATTCATTAACAAAATAAATAGGGTAACGAAAATATATACAGTTGAGCGGACGGGTACGGTGCTGTGGGGATGGGAAGGGAGAGGTGGAGGAGCAGAGGGAAAAGGGGAAAATGAGGCTTTAGCTGCGGAGAGGTAAAGGGGGGATGGCAGAGGGAGTAGAGGGGGAAGAGGAGCTCAATCTGGGAAGGCCTCTTGGAGGAGGTGATTTTAAGTAAGGTTTTTGAGAGGGAAAGAGAATCAGTTTGGCGGAGGTGAGGAGGGAGGGCGTTCCAGGACCGCGGGAGGACGTGACCCAGGGGTCGACGGCGGGATAGACGAGACCGAGGGACGGCGAGGAGGTGGGCGGCAGAGGAGCGGAGCGTGCGGGGTGGGCGGTAGAAAGAGAGAAGGGAGGAGAGGTAGGAAGGGGCAAGGTGATGGAGAGCCTTGAAGCCTAGAGTGAGGAGTTTTTGTTTGGAGCGGAGGTCGATAGGCTACCACTGGAGTTGTTTAAGAAGGGGAGTGACATGCCCAGATCGTTTCTGCAGGAAGATGAGCCGGGCAGCGGAGTGAAGAATAGACCGGAGCGGGGCGAGAGAGGAGGAAGGGAGGTCAGAGAGAAGGCTGACACAGTAGTCTAGCCGGGATATAACGAGAGCCCGTAATAGTAAGGTAGCCGTTTGGGTGGAGAGGAAAGGGCGGATCTTGGCGATATTGAAGAGGTGAAACCGGCAGGTCTTGGTAACGGATAGGATGTGTGGGTTGAACGAGAGGGACGAGTCAAGGATGACACCGAGATTGCGGGCCTACGGGACGGGAAGGATGGTCGTGCCATCCACGGTTATGGAGAAGTCTGGGAGAGGACCGGGCTTGGGAGGGAAGATGAGGAGCTCAGTCTTGCTCATGTTGAGTTTTAGGTGGCGGGCCGACATCCAGGTGGAGACGTCCCGGAGGCAGGAGGAGATGCGAGCCTGAAGGGAGGGGGAGAGGACAGGGGCGGAGATGTAGATCTGCGTGTCATCTGCGTAGAGATGGTAGTCAAAGCCGTGAGAGCGGATGAGTTCACCGAGGGAGTGAGTGTAAATGGAGAACAGAAGAGGGCCAAGAACTGACCCTTGAGGAACTCCAACAGTTAAAGGATGGGAGGGGGAGGAGGCTCCAGCGTAGGAGACCGAGAATGATCGGCCAGAGAGGTAAGAGGAGAACCAGGAGAGGACAGAGTCCGTGAAGCCAAGGTGAGATAAGGTATGGAGGAGGAGGGGATGGTCGACAGTGTCAAAGGCAGCAGAGAGGTCAAGGAGGATCAGAATGGAGTAGGAGCCATTGGATTTGGCAAGAAGGAGGTCATGGGTGACCTTAGAGAGAGCAGTCTCGGTAGAGTGGAGGGGACAAGTTAATCTAGTTGGACACAATCCTGTCCCACATGCGACTCACAGTCTTCCTCTTTACTCATGATGTAACTGAGGACCAAATAATTCATTCATTCATTCGTTCACTCATTCATTCAATCTTATTTATTGAGCGCTTACCGTGTACAAAGTACTGTACTAAGCTCTTGGGAGACAAAAATATAAGAATGACCAAACACATTCCCTGACCACACTGAGCTGTCAGTGTAGAGGAGGAGACAAACATTAACCTACATAAAGAAAGAAATGAATCATTAGCTAAATTACAGAGGAGTAACTTGCCCCCAGGCTCACACAGTCCTGGATCTCCTCCTTCCTCTGATCCTGGCCGTCCATCTATGCCTTGTTCTGGCCCACTACTTATGCCTGGTTCTGGCCCTCCTCTTCCACCAGGTCCTGGTCTTCCTCCTCAGCCTGGTACTGGCCATCCTCCAGGGCCTGGTCCAAGCCCTGCCCCTCCACCCAATCATTTCCCTCCTCCTCCATCTGGTCTTGGCCATCCTCCGTCTGGTCTAGGCCCTCCACCTCCTCTAGTTCCTGGCCCTCCACCTCCGTCTGGTCCTGGTCCTCTGACACCGCTTGGTCCTGGCTCTCTCAGCCACTGCCAGGTCCTGATCCATCTCCTCCGCCTGGTCCTGGTCCTCTTCATCGGCCTGTTCCTGGCCATCCTACTTCGCGTAGTCCTGGCCCTCCTCCTCTGCCGGGTCCTGGTCCTTCACCTCCACCTGGTCCCAGCCCTCCTCCACCTGGTTACCGCCTCTTCCTGCACCTGGTCCTGGCCCTCCTCCTCTGCCCTGTCCAGGTCATCCACCTCTGCCAAGTCCCAGCCTTCCTCCTACACCTCATCCCGACCATCCTCCTCGACTTATTCCTGGCCTTCCCACTCCTCCTGGTCCTTGCCCTTCTCCTCCACCTGGTCCTGACACTGCTCATCCTTCTGGTCCTGGCCCAACTCCTCCTCCTCCTGGTACAGGTAGGCTTCCTTCACCTGATCCGTGCCTTCCGCCTACACCTGGTCTTGACCCTCCACCTATGCCTGGTCCTGGTTCTACTCCTCCACCTCATCTTGGCCCTCCTCCTCCTCCACCTGGTCCTGACCTCTGTGCCTGTTCCTGATCCTCCACTTCCGCCTGGTGCAGGACCTCCGTCATCTGGTCCTGGCCTTCCCCTACTGCCTAGTCTTAGCCATCCTCTACCTCCTGCAACAGGTCATCCTCTCCCGACTGGTCCTAGCCCTTCTACTCCACCTGGCCCTGGTCCTCCTCCTCCACACACTACTGGACTTTCTTCTCCGTTTTGTCCGGGCCATTCTCCTCCTTCTGGTCCAGGTCCTCTGCCTCTACCTCATCTTGGCCTTCTTCCTCCACCAGGTCCTGGCGCTCCTCCTTCACCAGGCTATGGCCTTCCTCCTCTGCCTGTTCTAGGCTCTCTGCCTCAGCCTCGTAGAGGTCTTCCTCCTCCAACTGGACTGGACCTCATGGGAACCTGATGGAGAGCGTGGGAACTAATTAATGAGGGTTGGCTCCCGAGAGAGCATCTTGGGAAGGGCCAAAGATAGCTGCCAGAGCCTGCTCGGAGCGGGGTCATGCCAATGAAGAGACGTATAGAAACACTTCCCATTTAATGGGCCCGCCCTCCGTACATGGAGTGCTCAGTGCCTTGACGGTTTTGTTGTGTGGCAAACTCTCCCACGAGGGATTGGGATGAAGGGTTCCTTATTTGGAACGAGTGTGGGGTCTCTGTATTCTCTACGCTACACCTCACGGGGAGTGGTAGCAAGTACTTAACAAAGACCATAATCACTATCATTCTTCATGGGAAAACTGTCTCAACAGCCACCGCCCGCGCCATTGGCCCCGCCCCAGGGCGCGATGAGATTGGTAGTTTGGTAGGCGGAGGTGAACGCTGTCAAGAGCGAGCTTCAGACTACCACTTCCAGAAGTCTTTGTGCCTCGAATCGCCACGCCGCCCTCCCTCTCTTCGCTACTCGGCCTGTTTGGCTGGTTGGGTGATTGGCTGGACTCTGTCATATACACTTTATCGCGGTGGTGTTGATTCAACGATTACTCTTGGCCAATCGTGGGTCTGGAGACTGTATGATGAGAGCACACGCATTCTGCTTCCCACATCGGGGCTTGCAGACTATGGAAGGAGAACAGGTAGTTCATCCCCAGTTTTACAGGTACGGCAGCTGAGGCAAACCGATTCCAAAGTGCAAGGTCACACAGCACAAAAGTGGCGGAGCCGGATCTAGGACCCAGTTCTTACACCTCACAGCCCTGCGCCCTTTTCAACTCGCTCTGATGGTTCTCGAGGGTTGTTAGGGGGCGTTTATTTGGATGGCGACGGGGCTCTGAGAATCATTAGGAGCCGGCCGTGGCCAGAGTAATCAGGGCAGTTGCCCTGTTGGGGCAATTCTGGAATATTACATCAGCGCTCAATCGATGCTTCAGTACTTTTACACTTTGTCATGCTTTCATTCAATCTTATTTACTGAGCACTTCCCGTGTGCAGAGCACTGTACTAAGTGCTTGGTAAATACAATTCAGCAGGGCACGACAGGAGTGGCAGTTCGGTAGGCAGAGATGAACGCAGTCCATTGCGAAAGTCAAATTACAACTCCCAGGTGTCTTTATTCCACGAGCCCCCAAGCCGCTCCCCTTCCCCTCTCGACAGGGCCCGATTGGCTGTGCTGGTGACTGGGCCCGACTACATAGGAACCCTACAGATAGCGTGGGGACTAAAGAGGGTTCGCTCTTATGGGAGCATCATCGGGAGAGACGAGGGTATCTGCATGTGAGAGCTCAGAGGGGGCTCATTCAAATGCAAGGATGTGTTATAACCCCACCCAATAAGCGGCCAGAACACAGTATGTGGAGCGGCTCAGTGCCTTGACACTTGGTTGTATGTTAAACTCTCCTGGGAGGGAATAGTATTGACCCCACTTCCCCCTCCAGTTATCGCCCTATCTCCCTACTACCCTTCCTTTCCAAAATCCTAGAACGAGTCGTCTACAATCGCTGCTTAGAATTCCTTAACTCCCATTCTCTCCTGGACCCCCTCCAATCTGGCTTCTGTCCCCTCCACTCTACCGAGACTGCTCTCTCTAAGGTCACCCATGACCTCCTTCTTGCCAAATCCAATGGCTCCTACTCCATTCTAATCCTCCTTGACCTGTCTGCTGCCTTTGACACTGTCGACCATCCCCTCCTCCTCCATACCTTATCTCACCTTGGATTCACGGACTCCGTCCTCTCCTGGTTCTCCTCTTATCTCTCTGGCCGATCATTCTCGGTCTCCTTCGCTGGCGCCTCCTCCCCTTCCCATCCTTTAACTGTTGGAGTTCCTCAAGGGTCAGTTCTTGGCCCTCTTCTGTTCTCCATTTACACTCACTCCCTCGGTGGACTCATTCGCTCTCAGGGCTTTGACTACCATCTCTACGCAGATGACACGCAGATCTACATCTCCGCCCCTGTCCTCTCCCCCTCCCTTCAGGCTCGCATCTCCTCCTGCCTCCAGGATGTCTCCACCTGGATGTCGGCCCGCCACCTAAAACTCAACATGAGCGAGACTGAGCTTCTCATCTTCCCTCCCAAACCCGGTCCTCTCCCAGACTTCCCTATCACCGTGGATGGCACGACCATCCTTCCTGTCTCTCAGGCCCGCAATCTCGGTGTCATCCTTGACTCGTCTCTCTCGTTCACCCCACGCATCCTATCTGTTACCGAGACCTGCCGGTTTCACCTTTACAACATCGCCAAGATCCGCCTTTTCCTCTCCACCCAAACGGCTACCTTACTGCTACGGGCTCTCGTTATATCCCGGCTAGACTACTGTGTCAGCCTTCTCTCTGACCTCCCTTCCTCCTCTCTCGCGCCGCTCCAGTCTATTCTTCACTCCGCTGCCCGGCTCATCTTCCCGCCGAAACGATCTGGGCATGTCACTCCCCTTCTTAAACACCTCCAGTGGTTGCCTATCAACCTCCACTCCAAACAAAAACTCCTCACTCTAGGCTTCAAGGCTCTCCATCACCTTGCCCCTTCCTACCTCTCCTCCCTTCTCTCTTTCTACCGCCCACCCCGCACGCTCCGCTCCTCTGCCGCCCACCTCCTCGCCGTCCCTCGGTCTCTCCTATCCCGCCGTCGACCCCTGGGCCACGTCCTCCCGCGGTCCTGGAACGCCCTCCCTCCTCACCTCCGCCAAACTAATTCTCTTCCCCTCTTCAAAACCCTACTTAAAACTCACCTCCTCCAAGAGGCCTTCCTAGACCGAGCTCCCCTTCTCCCTCTACTCCCTCTACTACCCCCCCTTCACCTCTCCGCAGCTTAACCCTGTTTTCCCCCCATTTCCCCCTGCTCCTCCCCCTCTCCCTTCCCATCCCCTCAGCACTGCACTCGTCTGCTCAACTGTATATATTTTCGTTACCCTATTTATTTTGTTAATGAAATGTACGTCGCCTTGATTCTATTTAGTTGCCATCGGTTTTTACGAGATGTTCTTCCCCTTGACTCTATTTATTGCCATCGTTCTTGTCTGTCTCTCTCCCCCGATTAGACTGTAAGCCCGTCAAACGGCAGGGACTGTCTCTATCTGTTGCCGACTTGTTCATTCCAAGCGCTTAGTACAGTGCTCTGCGCATAGTAAGCTCTCAATAAATACTATTGAATGAATGAATAGTATTAGAAGTGTCTGATTAAAACTCCTCACTATTGACTTCAACGCACTCCATCACCTTGCCCCTTCTGACCTCACCTCCCTTCTCAACTTCTACATCCCAGGCCATTCACTCCGAACCTCTGGTAACAACCTTCCCACTCTTCCTCGTTTTCGCCAGTCCCGCCCTTGACCCCTGGCCCACGTCCTACCTCTGGCCTGGAATGCCCTCTCTCCTTAAATCCGCCAAACTAGGACACTTTCCCCCTTCAAAGCCTTACTGAAAGCTCACCTCCTTCAGGAGGCTTCCCGGAATAAGTCTCCCCTTTTCCTCTGCTCGCTCCTCCTCCCTCCCCATTGCCCCCTTTGCTCTACCTCCCCTCCTCGCCCCACAGCACTTGTGTATATATGTATATATTTAGAATTATATATTTATATTTATTAATGATGTGTATATATCTATAATTCTATTTAGTTTTAATGATACTGCTGATGCCTGTTTCTTTTTTGTTGTTGTCTGTCTCTCCCCTTCTAGACTGCGATCCCGCTGAGAGTAGGGATGTTGTCTATTTGTTGCTGAAGTGTACTTCCCAAGCTGTTAGTACAGTGTTGTGCACACAGTAACCGCTCACTAAATACAATTGAATGACTGAGTTTTGAGCGAGCATGGGGCCCTCACGAGGGAGTGTTATCAGGTACTTAACAAATACCATAATTGCTATCATTATGAATGGGGAAATGGCCTGACCATCCGCCTCCCGCACCTTCTGCGCTCTGCAAAATAGCTGCGGGACCCGCCGCGGGGCAAAAGGGAGTGGTCGTTCGGTAGGCGGAGGTGAACGAGGGGAGCAAAAGTCAGACTACAACTCTCAGAAATCTTTGTCCCACGAGCCCGCCAGGCCACTCTCTCCTCCCTCGCGACAGGACCTGATTGGCTGTGTCGGTAACTGTGCTCAACGATATAGGAACCCTACAGATAGGGTGCGGACTAATGAGAGTTTGCTCTTGTGGGAGCATCTTGGGGAGTGACAAGTGCATCTGCACAGCTTGGAGCGGGCTCATTCAAATGCAAGATGTGTTATAACCCCACCCGGGTAAGCAGCCCAAACACCGTATGTGGAGCCACTCAGTGCCAGGACACCTGGTTATGTGGTAAACTCTCCTGGAAGGAAATGGGATTAAAGTTGCCTGATTTTGAGCGACTTTGGGGTCTCCGTGTTCTCTACGCGAAGCATCACGGGGAGTAGTAGCAGGTACTTAACAAATACCATAATTGATATCATTATGAATTGTAAAATATCCTGAGCAACTGCCTCCCACATCTCTGAGCTTGACAAAATGTTCGCGTGCCCCACCGTGGAGCGGACGGGAGTGGTAGTTCTCTAGGCGGAGGAGAACGCTGTCAAGAACGAGCACCATACTACAGCTCCCAAAAGTCTTTGTGCCCGAATCGCGAAGCTACTCTCCCTCCCCTTGCGACATGGCCTGATCAGCTATGTCGCTGACTGGGCTCGACTACATAGGAATCCTACCAAAAGCGCTGGGACTAATTAGGGCTCGCTCTTATGGGAGAATCTTCGGGGGAGACTAGGGTATCTGCATGTGACAGCTTGGAGAGGGCTTATTCAAATGCAAGATATGTTATAGCCCCGCCAGCGTAAACTGCCCGAACACCGTATGTGGAGCCACTCAGTGCCTTGACACTTGATTATGTGATAAACTCTCCCGAGAGGGAATTGCATTAAAGGCACCTTATTTTGAGCAAGTTTGGGGTCTCCGTGCTCTCTATGAGACACTTCACGTGGAGTGGTAGCAGGTACTTAACAAATACCCTTATTAATATTATTATTAATGGGAAAACGTACTGAACAACCATCCTGCGCGGGTCCCGCCGCGGGGCATGATGGCAGGGGTAGTTCGGAGGGTGGAGGTGAACGCTGTCTAGAATGAGCAACACATTGCAACTCCCAGAGGTCTTTGTGCCCCGAACCGCCAAGACACACTCCCTCCTCTCTCAAAAGGGCCTGATTGGCTGTGTCATTGACTGTGCACGGCTACATAGGTACCCTATGGCTAAGGTGGGGTCTATTGAGGGTTCATTCCTGTGGAGCATCTTTGGGATAGACAAGTGCATCTTTGGAGCGGGCTCACTACCAGAATGAAGCTCAAACCTGAACCAAAAAGGTTTGGGGCCACACCTGCAAGGCAAAGGTTGCGGGGCCCAAACTGGAACCAAAAGAGTTAGGGGCCAAAGCTGCAAGGCAAAGGTCGTGGGGCCCAAAATGGAACCAAAACTGTTCGGGGCCAAAGCTTCAAGGCAAAGTCTGATGTGGCAAACCTGAAAGGCAAAGGCTACGGGGCCCAAACTGGAAGCAAAAGAGTTCGGGGCCCAACCTGTTAGGCAAAGGCTGCGGGGCCCACACCCGAACGAAAAGGGTTCAGAGCCAAACCTGCAAGGCAAACTCTAGGAAGCCCCAACTGGAACCAAAAGCATTCGGGGCCAAAGCTGCAAGGCAAAGGCTGAGGGGCACATACTGGAACGGAAAGGGTTCGGGGCCCAACCTGCAAGGGAAAGGCTGCCTGGCCCAAACTGGAATGAGAAGGGTTCGGGGCCCAACCTGCAAGGCAGATGCTGCAGGTGCAAACCTGCAAGACAAAGGCTGAGGGACCAAACTGAACCTAAATGGGTTCGGGGCCAATCCTGCAAGGCAAACTCTGGGCGGGCCAAACTGGAACAAAAATGGTTGGGGCCCATACCTGCAAGGCAAAGGCTGTGGGGCCCAAACCTGAACGAAAGGATTTGGGGCCAAACTTGCAAGACACACTCTAGGGAGCCCAAACTGGAACCAAAAGGGTTCAGGGCCAAACCTGCAGGGCAAAGACTGCGGGGCCCAAACTGGAATGAAATGGGTTCGGGGCCCAACCTGCAAGGGAAAGGCTGCCTGTCCCTAATTGGAACAAAAAGGGTTCGGGGCCCAACCTGCAAGGCAAAGGGTGCCTAGCCCAAACTGGAATGAGAAGGGTTCGGGGCCCAACCTGCAAGGCAAAGGCTGTGGGGGCAAACCTGCAAGGCTAAGGCTGCAGGACCCAAACTGAAAAGAAATGGGTGTGGGGCCAAACCTGCAAGCCAAAGTCTGCGGGACCCAAACTGAAAAGAAAACAATTTGGGGCCAAACCTGCAAGGCAAACTCTGGGGTGCGGGGGGAGAGGCAAACTGGAAACAAAAGGGTTCGGGGACAAACCTGCAAGGCAAAGGTTGGAGGGTAAAACTGGAAGGCAAAAACTGGGGGACCCAAACTGGAAGAAAATGGTTCGGGGGCATACCTGCAAGCCAATATCTTGGGGGGCAAATCTGGAAGGCAAAGGCAGGGGGGTCCAAACTGAAACGAGAAGGGTTCAGGGCCCGGCCTGCAAGGCAAAGGCAGGGGGGTCCAAACTGAAACGAGAAGGGTTCAGGGCCCGGCCTGCAAGGCAAAGGCTAGTGTACCCAAAATGGAATTAGAAGGGTTCAGGGCCAAGCCTGGAAGGCAAAAGCAGGGGGTCCTAAAATGGAATGAAAAGGATTCAGGGCCAAACCTGCAAGGCAAATACTGGGGGGCCCAAACTGGAATGAAAAGGATTTGGGGCCAAACGTGCAAGACAAAGGCTCAGGGACCCAAATTGAAAGGAAAAGGGTTTGGGGGCCAAACGTGCAAGGCAAAGGCTGGGGGGCCAAAATTGGAATGAAAAGTGTTTGGGGCCAAATGTGAAAGGCAAAGGCTGGGAGGGCAAAACTGGAACGAAAAAGGTTCAGAGCCAAACCTGCAAGACAAAGGCTGGGGAGGCAAAACTGGAACGAAAAGGGTTCAGGCCCAAACCTGCAAGGCAAAGGCTGGGGGGGTAAAACTGGAAGGAAAAAGGCTCAGGGCCAGGCCTGCAAGGCAAATGCTGGGCGGGGGGGCAAACCTGGAAAGCAGTGGGGGGGGGGCACAAAATGGAATGAGAATGGCTCGGGGCAAGGCCTTCAAGGCAAAGGCGGGGGGGGGGGGGGGTTCCCAAAACGGAATGAGAAGGGTTCAGGGCCAGTCATGGAAGGCTAAAATGGGGGGCCCCAAACTGGAACGAAAAGGGTTTGGGGACTAACATACAAGGCAAAGGCTGGGGGGCCCAAACTGGAATGAAAAGAGTTTGGGGCCAAACATGCAAGGCAAAGGCTAGGGGTCCCAAAATGGAACAAAAAGAGTTTGGGGCCAAACGTGCAAGGCAAAAGCTGCGGGGGGGCGGGGAGGGGGCAAAAGTGGAATGAAAAGTGTTCGAAGCCAGGCCTGCAAGGCAAAGGCTCAGGGGAAAATCTGGAAGGCAAAGGCTAGGGGTGCACGACTGGATCGAAAAGGGTTCAGGGCCAAACCTGCAAGGCAAAAGCTGGGGGGGGGGAGGCGGGGGCAAAAGTGGAATGAAAAAGGTTCGAAGCCAGGCCTGCAAGGCAAAGGCTCAGGGGGAAATCTGGAAGGGAAAGGCTAGGGGTTCCAAAATGGAATGAGAAGGATTCAGGTCCAGGCCTGGAAGGCAAAAGCAGGGGGCCCAAAACTGGTACAAAAAGTGTTCGGGGCCATACCTGCAAGGCAAGGCTGGAGGCCCCAAACTGGAACAAAAAAGGTTTGGGGCCAAACCTCCAAGACAAAGGCTGCTGGGGGGTGGGGGGTGGGGGGCTAAACAGGAACGAAAAGAGTTCGGGGCAAAACCTGTAAGGCAAAGGCTGGGGGGATGGGGGTCAAATCTGGAAAACAAAGGCTGGGGGTCCCAAAAGTTAATTAGAAGAGTTCGGGCCAGGCCTGCAAGGCAAATCAGGGGGCACCAAACTGGAACGAAGAGGGTTCAGGGCCAAACTTGCAAGGCGAAGGCTGGGGGGGCGGAATCTGGAAGGCGAAGGCTGGGGGACCGAAACTGGAAAGCGAAGCCTTCGGAGCCAGGTCGGGAAAGCAAAGGCGGTGGTGCCAAACCTGGAGCGAGAAGAGTTTGGGGCCGGGCCTGGAACGCAAAGGCTGGGGGACCCAACTTGTAACGTAAAGGCTTCGGGGTCAGGCCTGGAAGGTAAAGGCTGGGGGGCCAAACCTGTAACGAGAAGGCTTCAAGGCCAGGCTGGGAAGGCAAAGGCCTGGGGGGCAAGCCTGCAATGTGAAGCCTTCGGAACCAGATTGGGAAGCCAAAGGCGGGGGAGCCAAACCTGGAACACAAAGGCTTCAGGGCCAGGCCTGGAAGGCAACTGTTGGATGGGAGGGGGAGGGGACAAAATAGAACGAGAAGGGTTTGGGGCCAAACCTGGAAGGCAAAGGCGGGGGGACCAACCTGGAACAAGAAGGGCTAGAGGCCAGGCCTGGAAGGCAAAGGTGGGGGGTCCCAACCTGCAAGGCAAAGGTGGTGGGGGCGCCCAACCTGGAACGAGAAGGGTTCGGGCCCAGGCCAGGAAAGCAAAGGCAGGGGGGCCGAACTTCGAACGAGAAGGGTATGGGACCAGGCCTGGAAGGCAAAGGTGGGGGACCAGGCCCGGAAGGCAAAAGTTGGGTGGGGGGGCAAACCTGGAACGAGAAGGTTTCGGGGCTAGGCCTGGAAGGCAAAGTTGCAGGGGCCAAACCTGGAAAGAGAAGTGTTTGGAGTGAGGCCTGGAAGGCCAAGGCGGTGGGGGGCCGGAGGGCAAAGTGGAAAGCAAAGGCAGGGTGGCCCAACCTGCAAGGCAAAGGTTGGGGGGTCCAACCTGGAACTAGAAGGGTTTGGGCCCAGGCCGAGAATGTAAAGGCGGGGGGCCAGGCCAGGAAGGCAAAAGCTGGGCAGGGGGGGCAAACCTGGAATGAGAAAGGTTCAGGGCTAGGCCTTGAAGGCAAAGTTGCAGGGGCCAAACCTGGAAAGAAAAGTGCTCGGGGTGAGGCCTGGAAGGCAAAGGCGGTAGGGGCCCAACCTGGAACGAGAAGCATTTGGGGCCAGGCCTGGAAAGCCAAGGCAGGGTGCCCAATCTGGAAAGCAAAGGCGGAGTGGCCCAACCTGCAAGGCAAAGGCGGGGTGGCCCAATTTGCAAGTCAAAGGCCGGGGGGGTGGAGAAACAAAGAACGAGAAGGGCTTGGGCCCAGGCCTGGAAGGCAAAGTCTGGGGGAGCCAACCTGGAAGGCAAAGACGGTGGGGGCCAAACCTGGAAGGCAAAGGCTGGGGGAACCAACCTGGAATGAGAAGGGTTCGGGGCCAGGCCTGGAAGGAAACAGCGGGGGTGCCCAATCTTGAAGGCAAAGGCAGGGGGGCCCAACCTGGAATGAGAAGGCTTGGGGGCCAGGCCTTGAAGGCAAAGGCGCGGGGGCCCATCCTGAAACGAGAAGGGTTCGGGGCCAGGCTGGGAAGGCAAAGGCTGGGGGGGCCAAAGTTGGAATGTGAAGGCTTCGGGCCAGGCTGGGAAGGAAAATGCTTGCAGGGGGCAAACCTGATAAGAGAAGTGTTTGGGGCCAGGCCTGGAAGGCAAAGGCGGGGGTGGGGGTGGGCGGCAAACCTGAAATGAGAAGGGTTCGGGGCCAGGCCTGGAAGGCAAAGGAGGGGAGCCCAACATGGAAAGAGAAAGATTCAGGTACAGGGTTCAAAAGCAAAGGTGTGGGGGCCCAACCTGGAATGAGAAGGGTTTGGGGCCAGGTCGGGAAGGCAAAGGTGGTAGGGGGGCAACTTCGAACGAGAAGACCTCGGGGCCAGGCCTGGAAGGCAAAGGCTGGGTGCCCAACCTGGAACGAGAAGGGTTCGTGGCCAGGCATGGAAGGAAACGGCTGGGGTGTCCAACCTCGAAGGCAAAGGCGCGGGGGGGCCAAACCTGGAACAAGAAGGGTTCGGGGCAAGTCCTGGAAGGCAAAGGTGGGTGGGTTCAACCTGGAAGGCAAAGGTGGGGGGGCCCAACCTGGAATGAGAAGGCTTCGGGGCCAGACCTTCAAGGCAAAGGCGAGGGGGCCCAACCTGGAACGAAAAGGGTTCGGGGCCAGGCCGGGAAGGCAAAGGCCGGGGGGCCCAACCTTGAACGAGAAAGGTTCGGGGCCCGGCCTGGAAGGCAAAGGGGGGGGCCCAACTTGGAACCAGAAGGCTTCGGGGCCAGGCCTGAAAGGCAAAGGCTGGGGGACCAAATCTGGAACGAGAAGGGTTTGGTGCCAGGCCTGGAAGTCATAGGTGGGGGGACCAAACCTGAAACGACAAGTGTTCGGGGCCAGGCCTGGAACTCAAAGGTGGAGGGGGGGGGGGGGCATGGAAGGAAAGGAGAAGTGTTTGTGGCCAGGTCAGGAAGACAAAGGCTGGGGGGGCCCAACCTGGAATGAGACGGGTTCGGGGCCAGGCCTGGAAGAAAAATGAGGGGGTGTCCAACCTGGAAGGCAAAGGCGGGTGGGCCAAACCTGAAACGCGAAGGCCTCGGGGCCAGGCCAGGAAGGCATAGGTTAGGCAAGATGTAAAGTTTAGGTTAGGGGATATGTTAGGCTAGGGAAAGGGATAGGCCAGGGGAAAAGGTTAGGCCATGGGAAAAGTTTAAGTCAGGGAATAGGTTATGCTAGGAGAAATGGTTAGTCCGGGAGAAAGATTAAGCCAGTGGAAAGGTAAGCCTTCGGGAAAATGTTAGGCTAGGTGTAAAGGTTAGGTTCAGGGAAAAACTTAGGCTAGGGAATAGGGTTAGGCTAGGGGAAAAGGTTAGGCTAGGGGAAAAGATTAAGCTCGGGAAAAAGACTAGGCTAGGGGAAAAGGTTAGGCTGGAGAAAAGGTTAGGCCGGTGAAAAGCTTAGGCCAGGGGCAAAGGTTAGGGTAAGGGAAAAGGTTAGGCCGGGGAAAAGGTTAGGTTATGGAAAAAGGTTGGTCTGGGGAAAAAGTTTAGGTCAGGGAAAATGTTAGGCTATGGTAAATTGTAAGACTTGGGGAAAAGGTTACACTAAAGGAAAAGGTTAGGCTAGATGAAAAGGTTAGGCCAGGGAGAAAGTTAGGCTAGGGGAAAAGGTGAGTCTCAGGGAAATGTTTAGGCTAGGGGAAAAGGTTAGGCCAGGGAAAAGTTTAGACTATGGGAAATGGATAAGCTAGGGGAAAGGCTTAGGCAAGGGAAAGGTTAGGCTAAGGGAAATGTTTAGGCTAGGGGAAAAGGTTAGGCTAGGTGATAAGGATAAGCCAGCGAGAAGGTTAGGGCAGGGGAAATGTTTAGAGCAGGGGAAAATCTTACATTAGGGGAAATTTTAGGCTAGGGCAAAGGGTTAGGCGAGGGGAAAGGTTAGGCTAAGGGAAAAGACTAGGCAAGGTGTAAATTCATGTTAGGGAAAAGGTTAGGCTAGGGAAAAGGATAGGTCAGGGAAAAAGGCTAGGCCATGGGAAAAGTTTAAGTCAGGAATAGGTTATGCTAGGAGAGAAGGTTAGGCCAGGGGGAAAGGTTATGCCAGAGGGAAAGGTAAGCCTTTGGGAAAAGATTAGGCTAGGTGTAAAGGTTAGGTTAGAAGAAAAGCTTGGGCTAGGGGAAAGGGTTAGGCTAGGGGAAAAGGTTAGGCCGGGGGAAAGGTTAGGGCAGGGGAAAGGTTAAGGGCAGGGGAAAACGTTACATCAGGGAAAACGTTAGGCTAGGGCAAAAGGTTAGGCAAGGTGAAAGCTTAGGCGAGGGGAAAGATTAGGCTACGGGAAAAGATTAGGGAGGATGTAAAGTTTATGTTAGGGGAAAGGTTAGGCTAGGGTAAAGGTTAGGCCAGGGGAAAAGGTTAGGCCCTGGGAAAGTTTTAAGTTGGGGAATAGGTTATGCTAGGGGAAAAGGTTAGGCCAGGGGTAAGGTAAGATTTGGGGAAAAGGTTAGGCTAGGTGTAAAGTTTAGGTTAGGGGAAAAGCAGTTTAGGCTAGGTGTAAAGTTTAGGTTAGGGGAAAAGCTTGGGTTAGGGAAAAGGGTTAGGCTAGGGGGAAAGGTTAGGCCAGGGGTAAGGTAAGATTTGGGGAAAAGGTTAGGCTAGGTGTAAAGTTTAGGTTAGGGGAAAAGCAGTTTAGACTAGCTGTAAAGTTTAGGTTAGGGGAAAAGCTTGGGTTAGGGAAAAGGGTTAGGCTAGGGTAAAAGGTTAGGCTAAGGTAAAAGATTAGGCTAGGGGGAAAGGTTAGGCCAAGGGAAAAGGTTAGGCTTTGGGAAACGGTTAGGCTCAGGGAAGAGGTTAGGCTTAGGGAAGAGGTTAGGCCAGGGGAAAAGGATAGGCTATGGGGAAAGGTTAGGCTGAGGGAAAGGGTAAGACAATGGGAAAGGTTAGGCTAGGGGAAATAGGTTAGGGAAAAAGGTTAGTCTCGGGGAAATGTTTAGGCTAGGGGAAAAGGTTAGGCCCAGGAAAAGGTTAGGCATTGGGAAAGGTTATGCTAGGAGAAATGGTTAGGCTAGGGAAAGGATAGGCCAAGGGAAATGGTTAGACTAGGGGAAAAGGTTAGGCTAGGGGAAAAGGCTAGGCTAAGGGAAAAGGTTAGGCTAGGGAGAAATTTAGGCCAGAGAGAAGGTTAGGCTAAATAACTATTACCAAGACCAACTCTACCATGATCATGTTCTTGTTTTCTGCAGCGTCAAAGAAGACAGAGCACCTTAAAGGGAGACAGACAGGGCTGGTAACTCACTAGGACACCACTGCACTAGCTGAAGCTTTGAGTCCTCTTGGGAATGACTCCCACTCTTTTCCTTTGAGAATCCAAGCAGTGTGCTTAACCATCCTGACCAACTTCTTGAGTAATGTCTGTGTTTCCTCTGAAATCATTCTTTTGCCCTTTTTAGCAACTACTCCATTTGATTGCTTTGCTTCTTCTTCTGTATACTCATATCGATAGTAGTGGTAAGTCCAAAACACAAATCAGGAGAATATTCTTCCAAACGTTGAGGAGGGCTTCACAAGCCATTGGGCATATTTAACTCTAATAGAAAGGAGCTTATATCTCTATGAGAAAGGGCAAATTATGCAAATAATTTACTATAACAACACAAAGCAAACAAACATAAAACTGGGCAGTGGTATGTCAAGGAATACTGTCCACAATAAATGCCAATAGAGAACCCAAAATGTCTTCTGATGTTTCAAACCAGTGTAGTTTAATTTGTCATGCCAAAGTATGATTTAGAGTGGTGGCCTATAGTAACTATGACTAAGGCTGTGGGGGAGATAGACATTAGCCTCAAATACAGAAGGAAACTAAAATTTTTCTCTATAAATCTAAAAACAATCATTGGTATACAGAACATCATTCCTCACAGAAGCCAATTTAGAAAATAGTAGTGAGGAGCAGCATGGCCTAGTGGAAAGAGCCTTAGTCTAGAAGTCAGAGGACCTGGGTTCTAATCCCAGATCAACCATGTACCTCATGTGTGAGACCTTGGACAAGTCACTTAACTCATCTGTGCCTCAGTTTCCTCATCTGCAAAATGGGGATTCAATATCTGTTCTCCATTTTATTTAGACTGTGAGCCCCAAGTGGTATATTCGAATCATGTATTATAAATTATTTATTTATATCAATGTCGAGACTGCATTAATATGAATGTCTAGACTGTAAGCTCGTTGTGGGCAGGGAATGTGAATGCTAATGTTGTACTGTACTTGCTTTCCTCGTCTAGAAACCCTGATAGCTGTCCATTTCCTTCTACATCACATGAAAAACTAATTATTATTGGCTTTCTACAAGTTTTCCCATCATACATATTGACTTTCATTACTTGTTATTTATGTGCTCCAATCTTTGCTTCTCCTCAACACACCTTCTAACTCTATCATGCTGTCAAATATCCTGATTCCATTCCTTCTGCCCGCAAAATTCTCATGCTTAGTCTATTAAGTGCACAAAAATGTCAGTGATAAAAAATAGGAGCCATTTCATAAATAATTTGGTAGTGATGCCTAGTGTCCTAATGTAAGACAGATTAAATTGACATCTTTTAGGTACAAGGATATAGCATAGTAGAGCAAAAGATGTTTCAAACTGCCTGCAAATTAATGGAGACAGAGAATGATGAAATCTTATTTCATACCTCAAAAATATCAGCAGTAATACCAAGGATAAATTTTCTTCAAATGTGGAAAATAATTATGTGCATATGATGGTAATATATGAATCACTGATTATTGTACGATCCTTTTAGGTCAATTATGACTATTGAGCCCCATTCGGGTAGTGAGCAGTACAATTGGAATTACCTTTGTCTTGGCAAAATGCAAATGAGTTAAGATTATTGGCAATGGTCTATGATTTCCTAGATTAAATTTCCATTTTAGAAAACAGACATGAAAGGCAGAATCAACACAAGTGAGTGATGAGGAAGAGCAGGAACATATAACCCATTATTTTTTCTTACTCGGGAGGAACTGGGGTTCAGGTCTTGAGGAAAAACTTTAGGCTTCCATGAACACAACTTTGTGTTTTAGTGCTTTGTACCAACTGCTTGATTATTCAATCATTTTGGGATGGACAAAATGGAGGGCAACAAGTGTGTGGAACTCCTTTTTGCCAAATCCAATGGCCTCTATTCCATCCTAATCCTCCTCAACTTCTCAGCTGCCTTCAACACTGTTGACCACTCCCTTCTTCTGGAAATGTTATTCAATCTCAGCTTCACTTACACTGTCCTCTCTTGGTTCTCCTCCTATTTCTCCAGCTGCTCATTCTCAATCTCTTTCATGGACTTCTCCTCTGCCTCCCACCCTCTAACTATGGGATCCTCTGAAGGTTCAGTTCTGGGTCCCCTTCTATTCCCCATCTACAACTACTCACTTGCAGAACTAATGCATTCCCAAGGCCTCAACTACCTCCTCTATGTGTATAATTCCCAAATCTGCATCTCCAGCCTTGATCTCTGTCCCTCTCTGTAGTCTCACATTTCCTCCTGTCTTCAGGACCTTTCTACTTGGATGTCCCACCCATATCTCAAAATTAACATTTCTGAAACAGAACTCCTTATCTTCCCACCCAAATCCTGTCTTCCCCTTGATTTTCCCACCACTGTAGACAGCACCACTATCCTACCTGTCTCACAAGCCCATAATCTTGGCATTATTCTTGTCTCATCTCTCTCATTCAACCCACATATTCAGTCTATCACTACATCTTGTTGGTTCAACCTTCACAACATCACTAAAATCTGCTCTTTCCTCTCCATCCAAACTGCTACCACATTAGCCCATGGATTTATCCTATCCCTCCTTAATTACTTTATCAGCTTCTTTGCTGACCTCCCAGCCTCCTGTCCCTCCCCACTCCAGTTCATAATTTATACCTTTGCCCAGATCACTTTTCTACAACAATGTTCAGTCCATGTTTTCCCTCTCCTCAAGAACCTCCAGTGGCTGTCCATCCACCTCTGCATCAAACAGAAACTCCTTACCATCAGCATTAAAGCCCTCATTCACCTTTCCCTCTCCTACCTCACCTCACCGCTCTCCTACTACAACCCAGCATGCATACTTTCCTCTTCTAATGCCAAACTTCCCACTGTACCTCAGTCTTGTCTATCTCACCTCCAACCTCTCACCCACATCCTGCTTCTGGCCTGGAAGTTCCTTCCTCTTCCTAATGGAAAGACAATTAACCTCCTCACTTTCAAAGCCTTATGGAAGGCACATTTCCTCCAAGAGGTCTTTCCTGACTAAGCCCTCATTTCCTCTTCTCCCGCTCCCTTCTGCATTTCCCTGATTTGCTTCTTTATTCACCCCTCCCTCATCCCACAGTATGCTGTTCTTACTAGGATGCTGAAGGGTGAGAGGGGATTGGGAGCCTGTTGTTATTGCTGACCACAAAGGAGAATGTTTCTGCTCTAGGAAGTGAAGCACAAAGAAACTGAGCAAAGTGGAAACATTGATGGAGGAAGACTCACACTAATGTTAATGTATATTAATGAAGTGAACTATTTATCTGTCCTGGAATAATGATAACAATAATAAAAAAAGAGTTTGCTATGGGTCCAAGCCCCTCTCAGTGTCACACCTGGAGAATTTTCATTACTCTACCAGCCTTGACTACAGGAGGGAGAGTCAAACAGAGGCATACCCATTCCATTCCTAGCTTGGGCAGTGGCTAGCAAGTGTAAGGCAATCTACTAAAGTCAAAACTCACCTGTAGTCTCAAGTTTACTGCTTGGAAGGAGGCAATGGTATTTTTACCAAGAAAATGCTACCAAACTTTTCCAAAACGATTGAAGATGAAAGTGGGGCATTCTGGGAGAGATGTGTCAATGGCGTCGCTATGGGTCAGAGATGACTCGACAGCATAAGACAATGGGTCAAAGACTGTTCTAAGCACAGGTTGGATACAAGTTAATCAGGTTATACACAAACCTTCTACCTTATTGGGCTCTCTAGTAAGAGGGAGAACAGGTATTTACTCCCCATTTTACAGTTGAGGAAACCAAAGCACAGAGAAACCAAATGACTTACTCAAGATCCCATATAAAACAATTCATGGAGCCAAAACTAGAACCCAGGTCCTCATACTCCCAGGCCCATGTTCTTTCCACTAGGCCACACTGCATCTCTGGAATCTCTGATTTTAACAGTGTCAGCCAGTACATTCCATCTGAGAAGATAAGGAGATACAGCATACAAAGTGGGATGAATTCGGAGTCCATGATATTTATTGCAATCTTAATTATTTTGGAGGGGAATGATTTGGCAAGAGTCAGTGAAGGAGGCTGCTGGGAAGGTGGGTGCCAGGGCTGAAACTCTTGGAAATGGAATGAAATTTGGAATAGACCTGGAAAAACCTGAAGACTTCCAGTTTGGAGAACATTGTATCCCTCACTTCCCCACATTATTTACTTTCTTCAGTTAATCAATTATTGGTATTTATTGATCACATATTGAGTGCAGAGCAATGAACTAAGCACTTGAGAGAGTACAATATAATATATAACATAGGAAGTGTTGGTAGACATGCTCACTGTCCACAGTAAGCTCAGACTCTTGAGGGGAAGACAGGCATTAAAATAAATTATGGATACTTACAAAAGTTCTATGGGGCAGAGGGTAACATAAATATCAAGAGCTTGAAGATACAAACCCACTTACATAGGCAATGCAGAGAGGAGAGAGAGGAGAGGAAATGAGAGCTTAATCAGGGAAGGACTCTTGCAGGATATATGGTTTTAATAAGACTCGAAGATGGGGAGAGTAGTAGTCTGTTGTATATGAAAGGGGAGGGAGGAAGTCCCAGGAAGACGGGAGGACATGGGCAAGGGGTCAATTGTGGGATAGAAAAAAAGCATAGTACAGTAGGTATGTTGGCACTAGAGGGGAAAATTTGGGGGGCTGGGTAGAGTAGTAAATCAGTGAGATAAGATAATAAAAATAAAAATAATTATCATACTTAAGTGCTTACTATGTGCTAAAGCTAATAGTAAGGAGTTTCTATTTGATGCAGAGGTGGATGGGAAACCATTGAAGGTTTTTGAGGAGTGGTGAGACTTAAATGGAACTTTTTTTTAGAAAAATGATCTGGGCCACAAAGGCAAGTAAGGATTGAAATGGGGAAAGATAGGATTCAGGGAGGCCAGTGAGAAGGTTGATGGAGTTGTCAAGGCAGCGCATGATAAGTGCTTGTATCAGCATGCTATCTATTCGAATGGAGAGGAAAAGAAGGATTTCATTGATGTTGTGAAGATAGAACCAATACAATCTAGTGCCAATTTGAATACGTGGGTTGAATGAGAAAGATGAATTCAGGATAATGCCAAGGTTATGAGCTTGTGAGAGGATACTGGTGCTGTTTACAGTGATGAGAAAGTCCAGGGGAGGACAGGGTTTGGGTGGAGATAAGGATTTCTGTTTTGGACATGTGAAGTTTGAGGTGTTGGTGGAACATCCAAGAAAAGATGTCATAAAGGCAAGAGGAAATGCACAAATTCAGAAATGGAGAGTGGTCAGGGATGGCGAGGTACATTTGGGAATCATATGTGGAAAGATGGTATTGGAAGCATGGAAGTAAATGAGTTTCTGAGGAAGTGGGTCTAGATGGAGAATAGCGAGGGACCCAGAACTGAGCTTTGCAGAATGTCCACTGTTAGAAGCGGAGAGGCAGAAGAAAAGCCCACAGAAACAATTAAAATGGAGTAGCCAGAAAAATAGGAAGATAACCAGGAGAGGACATTTTCAGTGAATTAATGTTAAATAACATTTCAAGTTGGGGGTGGTCCACAATAAAAAGTATAGGGTAGAGGCCATCAAGGAGGAGGGCACAGACAACATTAGAGAGGGAAGTATCCATGGAGTGAAGGGGGTGGAAACCAGATTGGAGTGGGTCAAGGAGAGATTTGGAGGAGAGAAAATAGAGGCAGGCAGTGTAGACAGCTTGCTCAAGGTGTTTGGATGATAGGAGGGAGGTGGGATGATAACCGGAGGGAGTCACTGGGTCAAGAGAGGGCTTTTATGTCTGTTTGCCTTTTTAGGATAAGGGGTACATGAGTGAGTTTGAAAGCAGTGGGGAAGAAGACATTGGAAAGTAAATAGTTGAAGATGTTGGTCAAGGAGGGAAAAAAGCCATTACAACACCACACACCCCATCCACCACGTTTCTCACCCTTTCCTCCACTCCTCCATTTCTACCTCCCCATCCGTCATCAGAATGGGACACATAAGAAGACTCTCACCTGGTCTTCTCAGAGCTCCTGACATGCACAGTGCTTTTCAGATGAAGGACTCAGCTAACCTGTGTGTAGAGGTGGTCCAGACTAGCTTGGTAGTTATGGGAGCAGGAGTTCTATGATCATCTTCCCCCAGGGCAGCAATTATTGCATCACTTGCTGGTGCTGTGACTGTCTGCAAAGAGCGTATGAGGCCACTGCAAAGAAGGTACACACTGGTTTTCCCATTACAAACCCTTCTCCAAAGCACATCTGTGATACAATGAATGAATTGGAGGTAAGCAAGTGACTAACTGAAGGCAACATTTCTCTTGTGTGACACGTATAAAAAAATGGGAATTGTGATTGCCATTGTTCCTTGAAGGTAGAAATTAATTGATATTGCTTCATCCAGGGAAATTTTCCACTTCTGCGGTCTTATCACTGGGGTTTACAGATCATGCATTCCATATCCGGCCACGAATCTAATTATGGAGTGATACCACTCCACTGTAATATGTCTATTGTTTTCATTGTAAAGTGAATCAATAATGCTTAGCTTCTCTAGGACATGAGCACAAATTTGTAGACCAGTTTCCTTGGGTTCCTGTCTTTTCAAGATATTTCAGCAGCAAGACCGATGAGGGAGCAGACAGGTGGGGAGACAAAGAGAAAGGGGTTCGAGCAGCAGATGCTCAATAGCTTCCAGCCATTTATCACCTCACTTTGCTACAGCACATCGACCATGTCTGGATCTAAACTTTACTAGCCCCTTGGATTCAGACCTAGCTAATGTGGCCTAAGCAGCCCATCCCATCCCCTATCCTTGACCCTTCAGAATTTCCAAAAAGAATCCTGGGGAGGCAAATACCTAATTTCCTTTTAAGGTACATTCTCGTTGGCATGTCGATCAGTTTTCTGCTTTTACCTAGCCTTCGAATCTACCTTTTAATCTAAGGAATGTGCTTTCATATAATCATTTTCCTAGGGAATTCAATACTTGAAATTTGTATAACCTGCACAATCAGGGCCAAGTTACCAAAGTCCTTTGGAAAGACAGTTGTTTTCCAGATACACAAATGGGCTAGATAAGGGAACAATTACTGGTATTTGTTGAGCATTTATTATGTGCAGAGAACTGTCCTAAACCCTTGGTAGAGTACAGTGGCAAGAGCACGGGCTTGGAAGTCAGAGGTCGTGGGTACTAAGCCCAGCTCTGCCACTTGTCTGCTGTGTGACCTTGGGCAGATCACATAACTTCTCTGTGCCTCAGTTAACTCATCTGTAAAATGAGGGTTGAGACTGTGAGCCCCCTATGGGACAGAGACTGTCCAACCTGATTAACTTGTATTTACTCCAGTGCTTAGAAAAGGTACTTGACACAGTAAGGGCTTAACAAGTACCATTATTATCGAGAAGCAGCATGACACAATGGATAGAGCATAGACTTGGGAGTCAGAAGGTTCTAATTCCAGTTCTGCCACTTGTCTGCTGTGTGGCCTTAATAATAATGTTGGTATTTGTTAAGCGCTTACTATGTGCCGAGCACTGTTCTAAGCGCTGGGGTAGACATAGGGGAATCAGGTTGTCCCACGTGGGGCTCACAGTCTGGATCCCCATTTTACAGATGAGGGAACTGAGGCACAGAGAAGTTAAGTGACTTGCCCACAGTCACACAGCCGACAAGTGGCAGAGCTGGGATTCGAACTCATGAGCCCTGACTCCAAAGCCCGTGCTCTTTCCACTGAGCCAAGCCATGCTGCTTGCCTTGAGCAAGTCACTTCACTTCTCTGGGCCTCATCTGAAAAATGGGAATTAATACTGTGAGCCCCCCCGTGGGATAGGGACTGACTCCAGCCCGATGTGTTTTTTCTACCCCACAGCTTAGAACAATGTCTGGCACATAGTAAGGGCTTAACGAATACCATAAGTATTCTTCTTATTATTATTATTATGAGGTCACTTTAGAGAGTGCGCCACAGTGGGATGAAGTGGGGGGAAACGTAACTGTAATAGGTCAAAAAGCAAGATGGTAGAGAGAAAGTGAGGAGTTGAGATGGGAATGGAAGCAGGGAGATGAGGTATTAGCTAGAAGGTGCTGTGAGAGTCAATAATAACAATAATAATAATAATAGCATTTGTTAAGCACTTGCACTGTGCAAGACACTGTTGTAAGTACTGGGATGGATACAAGCAAATCAGTTTGGACACAGTCCCTACCCCTCATGAGGCTCACAGTCTTAATCTCTATTTTGCAGATGAGTTAATTGAGGCACAGAGAACTCAAGTGACTTACCCAAGGTCACACAGTAGACAGGTGGCAGAGCCAAGATTAGAACCCAGGTCCTCCTGACTCCCAGGCCCATGCACCATCCACTAGATGGCACTGCTTCTCTGATTCAGAGAAGACTTTCCATCATAGGAGAGACTTGAAGGAAGAGGTGAAGAATAAGCAGTCGAGGAGGTTGAGGAGAAGAGTGGGTGTAATTGCTTTTAGGGGATATGATGGGGTGGGGAAAGCAGAGGGGAAAGCATTCCAGAGAGAAACCATACTAGGCATTGTGGAAATACTGAACTACTCATTTGACAATGGGATGGCTACAGAGTGATGATTCAAGAAGAAAGTCAGAACTAGAAATGCAACAAGTTTGGAAATGAATTAAATTACAAAGAGGATATAAGACAATGACCTGTGAGAATGACTAGAAATCCCAAGAAAAGTGTGGGAAGGCGAATATTCTCATAATTTGTCAGACTAAAGGAGGAGAAAGTTAGTCATTTAAATAGGAAATAATGGGAGAATTACAATACTGTTTTATGGAAGTGGCACAAATATCATACTAGGTTAAAATTGGAAAGGCACAGTTATACAGAAAGAATGGAAAATGTTTATAATTAATGGCATTTACTGAGCACTTACACTGTGCAGAAGACTTCACTAAGCATTTGGAAAAGTATAATTAGGTTGTTAGACATGATTCCTGCTCTCGAGGACCTTGCAGCCTTGTGGGATATATGGACACTAAAATAAATTACTTAAAGGAGAAAGCAACAGCGTTTAGATATGCATACATATCTGCTATAGGGATTGGAAATTTACAATTATCAGCAGTTTAGAAAAATAGAGCAGCTCATTCAGATCATTAGTTCTGGAATAAACAGAATTCAAAGAAGATGAGTATGGATGTTCAACCCTTGTGTATGGATAAAAATATAAGAAGCATAACAATTCTGAAGGAGAAGAAAATAGGGAAGGGCAAGCTTAAAATTCAGGCAACTGGATTGACAAGGCAGTCTGAAAGACTAACTGAAAATGTCAAAAGCATTGATCAGTACTAAATCATAGAACAGTAATAGCAGTGATCACATTTATTGTGCACCTACTTTGTTTTAGGGAAATGTACTAAGCGCTCAGTGAGTACAGACTAAAGAAGTGACATATCTCCGGCTCACAGGGAGCTTAAATACCAATGGGGGAGATAAACCTAAGAATATTTACACCTAGAATGCTCAAAATAAATGTTAATTTCTTAATTGCAGTCATATGTACTTGGGTGTTGAGGAGAGTGGAACCAAGTAGGATACCCTTTCAAGGGTGAGGAAAGTTACAAAAAGCAATGGGGAATTTCTGCAGCCAGAACTGTAGAAGAGCCTTCACATAGAAAAATAGGAGTCAGGGCGAGGGTACATGCAAAGGAATTAGTAGGAAGCTTCAGGCAATTTGCAAATTCACTGGCTCTGAACCTCTGCCTGATTTATTGGAAGTTACTCACTGGAACAAGAGGCCAGTGGCTAATAATGATTGATATGGAGGAGGGGAAAGAGGTCCAGAAGCAAGCCTCGGATGGCTGAATCTGCTTTAGAAAGTTAATAATAATAATAATAATAATAATAATGACATTTGTTAAGTGCTTACTATGTGCAAAGCACTGTTCTAAGCACTGGGGGGGGATACAAAGTGATTAGGTTGTTTCACGTGGGGCTCACAGTCTTAATCCCCATTTTACAGATGAGGTAACTGAGGCACAGGGAAGTTAAATGACTTGCCCAAAGTCACACAGCTACCAAGCAGCGGAGCCGGAATTAGAACACATGACCAAGCCTGTGCTCTTTCCACTGAGCCAAGCTGCTTTTCAACTTAAGGCTGTGAACTCTTCTGGTGGAGGTTCTGAGGGCAGAGTCACTCTGCCAACACATTTGAACCCCTTCTCCTTCACTATGTTCCTCATCCCTCCACGAAATGGGCCCCAGTGAAAGTGATCAATTGGTTGATTGACTGAAAGTGATATCCAGAATTTTTACTTGCCTCATGGTGGCCGGTGTACCCCGCTGGTCTGAAGGGTCATGACAGAGTTTAGCTAGGGAATCTCTTCCAAGATAGATGGGAAGAACTATAAAAAACAGGAATCCATAAACTCTGACAAATTCAGATTAGGAAAATCCCAATTGGGGCAGGTGGAGGTTTGGCTTGGTGCAGGTCCTTGTGAAATGTTTAAAGGAGGTGTAGCCTAGAAAACAGCAGGAATACAACTGTCACTGGGGCAGCGACACAGAGATAAACCTGAGAATCCTCAGTTGGTGCTAATGCCCCTGGGTGACTCATGCTCAGGGAGCAGGACTGAGAGCAGGTTAGGACCTACCTGCTCCCTTAGACTCCATTCAAAAACCTCCCCATTACACCAACCCATTCCCCAGTGCTGGGTTTCTTAGCCTTACTTCTGTCCTCCTTTGTTTCTACCTCCCCTCCCCACCAAAATGTGACACATAGGAAGACACTCACCTGGCTTGTCTAAGCTCCCGCCTCTCTGGGAATCAATGGATTCAGCCTTTTTGTGTGTGTGGAGGGTCCTGACTGGGGCAGAAGTTATAGGGACAAGGAGGAGTAAGCTCATTTCCCTCCAGCACAGCAATTATCCTGTCACTCACAGTGCTGTGACAGTGTCTGCAGAAGGATGTCTGTAACATCTACACAGAAAGACTAAACTTCTCTCCCAACTGCCAGAACTCCAATTCGCATTAGTGATGCAATAAATGAATGGAGCATTTAACCAAGTAGCTAAATGAATATTATCAATCAATAGATCAGTCATATTCATTGTGCACTTACTGTGTGCAGACCACTGTACTAAGCACTTGGGAGAGTACAATACAACATTCCCTGCCCACAATGAGCTTAAAGTCTAGAAGGTTTGTCTGGGTGTCAAGAATTGGAATTTGTCATTGCCTGTATATCACAGTTCCAGAACATAGAGAAAATATCCCATCATGCTCTGTGTCTCCAAGATGATGGTCATGTTTGTAATAGCGTTTTAGTGACTTCTGTGTGCAAAGACATCTAGTGGCCACTGGGAAGTCATCTTGGGCAAATCATTTAACTTCTCTGTACCTCAGTTACCTCATCTGTAAAATAGGCATTAAGACTGTGAGCCCCATGTGGGACATGGAAGGTGCCCAAAATGATTAGTTTGCATCTACTTCAACCCTTAGTACAGTGACTAGAAAATAGTAAGGACCTAACAAATACCATTAAAAAATCAATCATATTTTTTGAGTCCTTTTTGTGTGCACAGCACTGAACTAAGCACTTGAAAGAGTACAATATGACAGAGTTGATAAGCATATTCTCTGGCCACACCAAGTTTACAGTCTAGAGGGGAAGATAGATATTGATTTAGACAAATCAGTTAAATCATGGATTATGGATAGGTACATCAATGCTTAGGAGCTGAGGGAGGGGTGAATAAAGGGTCCTAGTGTAAGGGTGATGCAGGAGGGAGTAGGAGAGGAGGAAATGAGGTCTTAGTCAGGGAAGGCTCCTTGGAGGAGACGTGTTTTTAATAAGGCTTTGAAAATAGGGAAAGGGATGGTCAATCAGATATGAAGGGGGAAGGAGTTCCAGGTGAGAGGCAAGACATGGGTGAGGGGTCAGTAAATAGAGGAGATTGAGGTACAGTAAGTAGTTTGGCATTAGAGCACTGAAGGCTGAAGTCTGGGCTGTAGTAACAAATCAGGGAGATAAGATAGGAGGGGTCAGGTGATTGAATGCTTTAAAGTCTATAGTAAGGAGTTTCTGTTTGATAGTGAGGTGGGCAACCACTGGAGGGTTTTGAGGAGTGGGGAAATATAGACTGAATGGTTTCATAGAAAAATGATCTGGGCATCAGAGTGAAGTATAAACTGGAGTGAGGAGAGACAGGAGGCAGGGAGGCTAGCAAGGAGACTGATGCAGCAATCAGATGGACTCGGCTAAGCACTTGGATTAACGTGGTAGCAATTGGATGGAGAGGAATGGGCAGATTTTAGCAGTGTTGTGAAGGTTGCACTGACAGGATTTGGTGACAGAATAAGCATGTGGGTACAATGAGACAGATGAGTCAAGGATAACGCCAAGGTTATGGGATCATGAGACGGGGAGGTTGGTAGTGTTGTTTACCATGATGGGAAAGTCAGGGAGAGGACAGGGTTTGGGTGGGAAGATGAGGAGTTCTGTTTTGGATGTGTTAAGTTTGAGATGTGGGTGGGATATCAAAGTACAGAAGGCATGAGGAAATCTGAGGCTGAAAGAAAGAAATCAGGGCTGGAGATGTAGGACCGGACCTGGGGCAAGTCATTTGACTTTTCTGAGCCTCAATGTCTTTATCTGGAAACCACAGGCGTGTGTGTGTCCTCCTTCCCCCACACTACCCTCCAGCTCCTCTCTCTCTTCTCTCTGCACAAGTGCTCTTACCCCTTCACCCACACAGTGTCTCCACCTCCTCTTTGTTCTCTGGTTTGGGGTTAGAAACTGCTCAGTTCTGTCCCCCTTCACCCACACATTCTTCAGTTTCAGAGGAAACTACTCGTGTGTGCATGTAGCCCCAGTCAACAGTCCACTCCCTGCAACTAAGTCCCTTCCTTTTACTTAAAACCACGGACCCAGGGCTGGACGAATTCCACGTTTCTTACTGAGAAATCCCAGTAAGAAGGTGGAAGGAAGGGGAGGGAGGGAAGAGAGATTGTGAAGAACAGACGCTCCATAGTAACCATAGTAACTGCCACACTTTTCGAACCATTTCCAAATAAGGAACTGTTCCACAAAGTATTATTGTCATTTTGAACTACTATGCGGTTATCTGATGAAGTCCTGTAAGATGAGTAGATAAACTGCTACAGTCTCTTACTGCCTCATCCATTGTCTCCATGGCTTAGTGACAGTGGGGAGGAGGTCAAATTGGGGAAAAAGGAGGTGGGACATTCCAATTAGTCTGGCTTCCACCCCTCTTTGCAGTGGCTTCTCCATCCCCCTCCATGATACCATCTCTCTCAAAGTTCCTAGGAGCAGCAGGGCTCAGTGGAAAGAGCACGGGCTTTGGAGTCAGGGCTCATGAGTTCGAATCCCAGCTCTGCCACTTGTCGGCTGTGTGACTGTGGGCAAGTCACTTAACTTCTCTGTGCCTCAGTTCCCTCATCTGTAAAATGGGGATTAAGACTGTGAGCCCCACGTGGGACAACCTGATTCCCCTATGTCTACCCCAGCGCTTAGAACAGTGCTCGGCACATAGTAAGCGCTTAACAAATACCAACATTATTCCTACCCCCTCCTCTCTGTCCCATGGAGAGGTGGAGCCTCGGGAGCTGGGGGTTATGCAAGGTGGGCAAGACCCCTCCTGAGGAGCCAGGAGGAGATGAGAGTGGGGGGGCAATGGAGCTGGTGATGGGGAAGGATTCTGAGTTTGATTTTTCAGAAGCAATCTCTCTGCTTCTCTCAGTCCACTTCATATGTATTGTCTACTTCATATATACACATAAAAACACATACATTTTATCACCTCGAATTCCTCCTTCCCCATTTAGAACCACAAACAATCCATCAATCAACAGCATTTTTTGAGCACTTACTGGCTTCAGAGACTTGTAGCAAGTACATGGGAGAGTACAATATTATAATACAAGCCCACAAGGAGTTTACAGACTACAAAGGGAGAAAGACAATTTAAAAAAAGATAAGGGAGATAGAGTATCAGGTTATTTACGTAAGTGCTCTGGGGGTGGGGTGAATGGCAATTCACTTAAGAAAGCCTCTCTTTATGTGGTCACCTCTTTGTAAAACTGCGGGAGTGTCTGAAGGAAGGAAGAAACTGTGTAAGTACACAGACCTGGGAGGAGTGAGTCTCTGATTCCCATGGTAATCCAACAGTGGATCCATCTGAGAGCTGCGTACATTTTCTTTTCCACTGAGGCAATGGAGAAAATACACAGGGTTAAGGAGAGACTGGAGGAAGTGTTTTTTCCGGGTGGGGTGTAAGAGAGTCAGTGAAGTTTTCCATTGTGTTCTTTCACCAGAGGGACCAAGAGTCATTTTTCTCTGCCCACATGGAGCACAAAGCTCTCCTGGGAAGAATCTGTTCTCAGAATCCATTTCTTCTCTTTTGCTGGATTCTTCATAGAGGGACCTTGGGGGAAAATAAGACAAAGAGCTGATGTGTTGTTTGCCATTGAGGTCAAGGAGAGGAGAGGGGCCTCTCACCTTCTCCAGGACTCACTGAAGCTTGGGGACATGTGGGTCACTGTTGATTAGCACCAACGGTCAGAGAGAGGGATAGGCCCCCAGAAATGCTGCAATGTCATTCAGCTTGAAGTCTTTATCCTCTGTAAAATTGGAGGCTAGGTTAAAACTGCAGTTGATCTAGTAAAGGCAAATGAAGGAAGTGACAAGAAGCAGGATGGTCTGTGTGGCTCTGGACCCAGGGGAGGATCTGGGGGTGAGGCCGGTGCTTTGGATGTGCTGGATTTGTTTGTGGTGTTGGTGTAGCACCATCACCATGTAACCACTGGACCAGCCCATGAGAAATACAAAGACATCTCTGAGAGGTATGATCCTGAGAAACATCATATGATTCAAATATTTCATCCAGAATATAATATAGCAGTATTTTATATTTAAACTACTAACTGTGATGGTGACATTTTTTATTACTATTGTGGTGGTTAGTAAATTCATGTACATTGAGAGGTTGAGGATCTAGAAGAAGAGGAAAGAAGAGAGGATGCAGTTGGGGGCTCTGGGTTTGAACTGTGCACAGCAGGAGCTGCTGGGACTGATGGTGACAGCCTGGAACACGCTCAGGAGACATGTGGTGCAGATGGAAAGGCCACGGGTCACTCTCTGAATGTAGGTCAAAAGCTGGCATCCAGCCTCTTCCCATCTATTCTCTACCTCGGTGGCAAATATCAGTGAGGGAACACGTTGGGTGAGCAGCGTAACCATGTTGACTGCAGTCAGGTGGGTGAGGATTAGGTTTGTGGGCTTCTTGTGATGGGGCTGGGAAATGAAGACCCTGACATACACACCAGGAATGCTGAGTTCCCCAGAGCTCCATCCCAGTCTGAGCCAGGAAGACAATTGTCAAGACCAGCTCACTCAATAGCATGTTTCTGTTTTCCTCAGAACTGCAGAGGTCAGAGTGACTTGGAGTAAAACCCAGAAAATGGATCACTGGTCAATCATTAAATAATCAAGTTTGAGAAATATAAGACAAGGGTCATACTTTCTTTAACCACCTTGCTACAAAGTCTTAGGGTAGGACTACACTGGTTGAAACTGGCACTGACACTCTCCTCTCCTGGTTCTCCTCTTGTCACTTTGACTGCTCCTTCTCACTGTTTTTTCCCCAGCTCATCTGCTGCCTCCCACTCAACTGTGGAAGACCCTCTATTTTATGAGTCCCCTTCTATTCTCCATCTACCCCCACTCCCTAGAAAAACATATTTGATACCAAGGCTTCAAATACTATCCCTGTAAGGATGGTTCCCAAATCTACCTTTCCAGCCCTGACTTTTTTTTTAATGGTATTTCTTAAGCACTTACTAGCAGCGTGGCTCAGTGGAAAGAGCACGGGCTTTGGAGTCAGAAGTCATGGGTTCGAATCCAGGCTCGACCACTTGTCAGCTGTGTGACTTTGGGCAAGTCACTTAACTTCTCGGTGCCTCAGTTACCTCATCTGTAAAATAGGGATTAAGACTGTGAGCCCCAAGTGGGACAATCTGATTCCCCTGTGTCTACCCCAGCGCTTAGAACAGTGCTCGGCACATAGTAAGCGCTTAACAAATACCAACATCATCATCATCATCATTATGTGCCAGGCACTATACTAAGCGCTGGGGTAGATACAAGCTAATCAGTTTAGACACATCTCATGTCCAACAGAGGACTCACAGTCTTAGTCCCTATTTTACAGATGAGGTAAGCCCTTACCCTTGATATTAGCCCCAACTCACCACTTTCATTTAACCCATATAATCAAACTGTAACCAAATCCTGTTGATTCTACCTTCACAGCATCTTGAGATGCCCCCTTTTACTCTCAATCCAAACTGCTACCTCTCTGATTCAAGCATTTATCATATCCTTGACAACTGAATAAGCCTTCTCACTGATCTCCCTACATCTCAAAAACCTCCAGTAATTGCTCATCCATCTTCACATCAAACAGAAACTCTTAACCATTGGCTTAAAACACTCATTCAGCTCTCCCCTTCCTACCTTGCCTCACCCAACTCCTACTGTATCCCAATTGGCCCACACATTTTGCTTCTCTAGTGCCAAACTTCTCCCTGCACTGTGATCTCATCTCTCTCACTGTTAATTACTTACCTTCTCCTTCCAGCCTGGAAATTCCTCGCCTTCATATCTGACAGATCACCACTTTCTCCATCTTCAAAAGCCTAGTAAAATTATAGGTCTTCCATATATCTTCTGACTACGCCCTCACTTCCCCTATTTGCCTTCTCTTCTTCATTTCCTCTTCCCTTGGCACTATACCCATTAATCACTTCTATATTCACCCCATCCCCAGACCCCAGCACCTTTGTAAATATCCTTCTATTTTGCCAAGCTGCCCCAATCTGTAATAGATTTCTATCTCCCCCTCTAGACTGTAAGCTCCTTGAGGGGAGGGATCATGTCTACCAACTCTGTTGTATTCTCTCTGCACACAAAAAGCCATGATTGACTGAGGACCTGGATTCTAATCCTGGCTCCACCACTTGTGTGCTGTGTGACCTAGGACAAGTCACTAACTTCTCTGTGCTTCAGTCACCTCATCTGTAATATGGGGATTAGGACTGAGAGCCCCATGTGGGACAGGGATTGTGTCCAACCCGCTTATCTTGTATGTATCGGCCACTTCTCAGCTGTGTGACTGTGGGCAAGTCACTTAACTTCTCTGTGCCTCAGTTACCTCATCTGTAAAATGGGGATTAACTGTGAGCCCCACGGGGGACAACCTGATTACCCTGTATCCACCCCAGCGCTTACAAAAGTGCTCTACACATAGTAAGTGCTTAACAAATACCAACATTATTATTATTATCTATCCCAGCACTTAGAACTGTGCTTGACACATAGTAAGTGCTTAACAAATACCATCATCATCAATATTATTATTATTACATGGTCTTTGTCCCTTGAGGGTTTCACTGTCTAAGGGTAAAAGTGGGCAAAAGGGAATGGAGATAGATACATCAGGAATGACAAAACATTAAAACATAACTCAGAGAAATACACAAAGGAAAAACAAAATCAACAGGTTGCTGTGGCTAAAGGTGCAGGATTCCAGGCTCCTCGGGGCTCAGAGTCTAGGACCCACAAGCAGCCCCCAGTCTTCAAGGGGCTTTATGGAGGCCTCATTCTGTAATAGTTTTCTCTGTTCTTGCTGTGATCGGGAAGGCTGGATGAGATGGAGTCTTCTTAGTGGCAAGGAGGAGAGCCGGTACTTGTTCCTGGGGAAGCAATATGGCTGGCTCTCCAGGGTAGGGGGTGATTAAAACACACTACGGGGACTTTTTCCCTGAAGTAGAAACCCTCAGTCCCAGATGGGAAGGCAGAAGTTACCACAGATGCTTAGTTTTCTCTTCCAAACTAAGAAAGGATTGTCTGCCAGTGGTCCCTAGTTGGGCAAAGGAGCATGTGGATGCCAAGTGAGTTGACTGTCTCCTCATTGAAGAAGATCATAGTGGGCAGGGAATGTATCTGTTACACGCATTCACCCAAGTGTTTAGTAGAGTGCTTTGCACACAGTAAGTGCTTAATAAATACAAATGATTGATTGATCAAAAATGGCCCAGGCCCTAAAGGCATGGAGGTAAGACTGGGAGAGGAAAACCCATTCCATGAAGAAGTGAAAATGAGAGAAAATTAAATCTCAACTCTCCTCCTGGTTGCTCCCTCTCTGAGATCAGAGATTCTAGGCCCCTGGGGGAGAATAGGATACTTCCCTTTGCTAATATCATTACAGAGGAGCTGTGGGAAGAGGATAGGGCAAGGAGCTGACCTGTTGATCAGCACCGAATCCCAAGGAAGGGGAAGGGTCTTTCACCTTCCTGAGTAGATGGTGTGGCCTGGAGACCTGTGGATCAGTGTTGATCAGTACCCAGTGGCAAATGAAGGGATAACATGTAGCCAAAAATGTTTTGGTGTCATTCAACCTGAAATATTTCTCCTCTTCCTCCCATAATAGGATGCCAGGTTAATGATGCAGTTAATACAGTATAAGGACACCAAGCTGGTGACGAAGAGCAGGATGGTCTGGGTGGCTCTGGACTTGGGGGAGGATTTGGGAGTGAGGCTGGTGCTGTGGATGTGCTGGATGTGCTTGTGGTGTCATATAACACAAACACCATGTAACCACTGGCCCAGCTCATGACAAACATAAAAAAGACATCTCGGAGAGTCATCACAGTTAGAAATACCGTGTCATTTAAAAAACTCATCCAGAATATATTACCATATTTCATATCATATGTATCAACTGTGATATTGACATTTTTGACTGTTACAGTTGTTGCTAGGATACTAATATACATTAAGACATTGAGGATGTAAAAGAAGAGGAAGGAAGACAAGATATATCTGGGGGCTTTGTGTTTGGTCTGGCCCCACCAGGAAGTGCTGGGACTGATGGTGATGGCCTGGAACACGGTCAGGAGACACGTGGTGCAAATGGAAAGGCCATTGGAAACCCTTCTGACATAGATAATGATCCAGCAACCAACAGTATCCGAAGTCTTCTCCCTCCCAATTGCCAATATGACTGCTGGGATTCCCTGGGTGAGAAGTGTTGCTGTATTGGCCATGGTCAGATGGGTGAGGGTCGGATCTGTGGGCTTCTTAGAATGGGGCTGAGTGATACAGACTCTGACATAGACCACAAACAAAGTCAAGTTCCCCATCAGCCCAATGCCAGTCTGAAAAAGTGACTAAAATCAAGTCACCCACAAGTATTTTCCTATTCTCTTCAATACTCTAGATGTCAGAACACCTTTAAAGGGAAACCCAGAAAAATCTATCACCATCCCTAGCAGCAGCAGTAACAACATCACCATCATAACCACTCACCCTCTCCAACCCCACCACCATCATATCAACATCATGATCATAACCACCCCCATTACTATTAGTGTCATCTTACTCTTTCTCCCCTGCCTCTTCTTCCTCCTCCACATCCTGCTCCTCCTCCTCATTTTGTGTCATCATTGTCATCATTGTCATCATCATCATCAATACCATTATAAGCAATAAAATAATGGAAATTAAGTTGCAGAATCTAGTGATTTGAATACCTCTTCTTAGTATGCTGGGTAAATTACCCTGAAGCCAGTCCATCTGAATAGCCTTAGTAGAAAGATGACTAGTTGTCACTGATGGAATGTGTGGTGCCTCAGTGGGTTCCCACTCAGCATTGCCAGGAAAGCAGGACCTCCTTTCTAAACAACATTGCATTTGCCCTTATGTCATCAGGAGTTACCTACCAATAGACAGGAAAAGCACTTATGAGTTATTGGAGTTGGAGCCTAGAGTAATAGCCTCAAATTTTTAAAGACACGTGGAAATGAAATCCAACACCACCCTCACACCCTGTCCCAAAATCCATCAAAATGCTGAGTAAACCTGGCTGATAATGACAAGGAAGCATTTTTTTGCATCTCAAGTGGATTCTACTGCATCTTAACGCTATAAACTGGCTTTATTTTCAGAGGTGATGGAAAGCATCTGAGCCACTAGCTCTGTATCTTCCCTCTGTGTATCCTGGGACAAATTATGCTCTCTCTCTCTCTTGCTTTGTGTATCCTGGGACAAATTATGCTCTCTCCCTTTCTCTCTCTTGCTTTCTGTGTGTGTGCATGTGTGTGTGTTCTGTAAAATGGGAATAAGATTCTTAGGTTGTGAGCCCCCAAAGGGACAGGTACTTTATCTGACTTGATCATCTTGCTTCTATTCTAGCAGATGCATAGTTCTTTAGCACATAATGCATTAAGTTCTTTAGCACTTAATAAATATCATGATTAACACTCGGGGGAGGGCAGTGTTGCCAAGTGGAAAGAATGCAAGCTAATACTGGATAAGTTATTTGCCTGCTGCATGACCTTGGATAAGTTGCATATCTTCTATTTGTCTCAATTTTCTTTCTATAAAATGGAGATTCAATACCTGTTTTCCCTCTTCTTAGTCTGTGAGCCTCATGAGAGAGGACTGTGTCTTACTTGATTATCCCGCCGTCGACCCCTGGGCCACGTCCTCCTGCGGTCCTGGAATGCCCTCCCTCCTCACCTCCGCCAACTAATTCTCTTCCCCTCTTCAAAACCCTACTTAAAACTCACCTCCTCCAAGAGGCCTTCCCAGACTGAGCTCCCCTTCTCCCTCTAGTCCCTCTACTGCCCCCCCTTCATCTCTCCGCAGCTTAACCCTCTTTTCCCCCCATTTCCCTCTGCTCCTCCTCCTCTACCTTCCCATCCCCTCAGCACTGTACTCGTCTGTTCAACTGTATATATTCTCATTACCCTATTTATTTTGTTAATGAAATGTACATCGCCTTGATTCTATTTAGTTGCCATTGTTTTTACGAGATGTTCTTCCCCTTGACTCTATTTATTGCTATTGTTCTTGTCTGTCTGTCTCCCCCGATTAGACTGTAAGCCCGTCAAACGGCAGTGACTGTCTCTATCTGTTGCCGACTTGTTCATTCCAAGCGCTTAGTACAGTGCTCTGCACATAGTAAGCGCTCAATAAATACTACTGAATGAATGAATGAATCTTGTATCAACCCTAATATCTATAAATGTTATTATTATGATTATTATTGTATGTTAATCAAGGTCTCAGACTCAGCATGGCTAATAGTTCAGTGCTTTAAAACTTAAATGAAGAGCACATAATAATGGCATATATTTGTGTTATCAATCAATTATGCATATTGAGAACTTACTATTTGCAAAGCACTGTACTAGGCACTTGGGAGGGTAGCAGGAAAGTGAAGATCAGAGGCAGAGGTGAATGGGTCAAAATGCAAGGAAAATAGAATGTAATAGAACAAGAAGGGAAAAAGCTTAGAAGATTTTTTTCAGCAAGTCCTCTGGGTTTTGTGAAAATAACTACCATGGCTCCTATTTCCCATAAAGTATTGAGCATCTACCTATTCTTCCATACCCATGGCGGGAATCTATTGAGGCTTATATTGGGATAGCCTAGCAATAAGACAGTGAATGTTCCAGAGACCCAAGAATTCTGGGAGAAGGATATTTGCCCAGAACAAGTCATGAGACAGATTTTCTTAAAAATTGCAACATTACATACACAAATAAGTATTATTTTTATTCCTGAGACCTCCAGTGATTGGTTTCTTTCTTAGTATAAAAACACAACATAGTGCCAGGGGTACCCTGAAAGAAATGTGAATTGGTGAGTGAACAAAGTCACTAATTACAGAGAGCTAAAAGTATCTAGAATTAGTAACATGACAATAACTTTTGCTTATGATTAGAAATAACTCAATTAAGGGTCCTATTAGTTCCTGAGAATAAGTAGCTGAAAATTTAAGGAAATCATCATTGCTTTTATATTATTTCACAGTCTAACAGATCAGGAGCAGTTTCAATGTTTAATTACTTTAGTATATCACGGTATGAAAAGAGAAATACTTGATGGGATATCTAGATTTCAGTAGACTGCTGATCACAGAAGTAGTGAGTTGAAAGACAGACATCCTAGAACAGAAAAGACTTTAAAAGGACAATCAGTATGATGAAATAATTACTCTCCTCAATGATGTCCTACTTTGGAAAATCACTTTCTCTTGCAATTCATATGATCATTTAGGTTTTAGAATTTGGAACTGAAACCAGTAAGGAAATACAGAGACGAGATAACTGAAAAAGACAAATTGTGGAATGGTAGGTAGTCTTTTATCATTATTATGATTATGACTGTATTATATTAGTTAATGCTAATCATTGGGGTAGATAGAAGTGAATCAGGCTGGACTCAGTCCCTGTCCCATGTGAGGCTCACAGTCTAATTAGGAGGGAGAGCAGGTATTCTATCCCCATTTTACAGATGGGGAAACTTAGGCATAGAGAAGTTAGCTAAATTGCCAAAGACTAGAGAGCAGGTACATGATAGAGTCTGGATTATAAACCAGATCCTCTTACTCCTAGGGCCATGCCTTTCCAATAGGCCACGGTGTTCCCAGATTTAAAAGAATGATCAAAAAGACTGTTCAGTGGAAAATTTTGGATGGTTGAAAATGATCATATAAGAAGTGGCACCAAGATCATATGAGGCCCAAATGGGAAAAAGATGGATTTAGGAAGTGTTTATAACAATCACGTTCTGAGAAATATAAAACTGTTGGCTCAGACAATAAGGTTCTGGGGAAAAACAAAATTCAAGGAAAGTAAGGCTAAGCTGTACAATTCTAGGGCACCGGTGAAAGCAGGAGAATAATTACACTATTGAGAGTGAAGAAAATATTTTGGGTTAATACAAATCATGTAGCACATCACTCAACCTAAATTTAAAATGTGGCAATAATCATTTAAACATGATTACATGTCTACTCATTAACACCTGAAGCCAGCTTGAAAGGATGGGGAAGGTGGGTAAGATTTCTGGCTTTTGAAATAGTTGATGGGGGCAGGATGAAGGTGGGTAGGTGGAGGAAATAGAACCTGAGAGAGCCATCATCTCAGGAATATTCAAATAGAATCAGTATTATTTATTGAACTTCCTCTTCTCTATTATTTCTCACCTCATAAGTTTGAAGAAAGTTGGAAGACAGGTAGAGGCTTGAGGGTTAAAGAGCAGAGTTGTTGTCTCTAGAGGGGAGAGGAGAATGATAGCTGTGTGAGCTGGGGTCCCGCCCGAGTTTATCCCAGGTCTCTGAAAGAACCTGAGATTGTCCAGTCACAGCTGTAAAGGCACAAACCTGGGGCAAAATCTCTGGCCTTTTAGCTCTTTGAGGTCGTTCCCCTCTCATCCCCACTAAAATCCCTGCTCTTTTTGAACCCCCTTTCACAAAAAGAAAAAGCAATGCCTCTGGCGGGGAAGGCAAGTGAGTGCAGGAGGCTAAGAATTTTTCCTGAGCCTAGCTGACTACCTTCCAACAAAACCGAAGGGAGAGCAAACGGGGAGAGGCAGAAAGAACCCAACAGTTCCCAGCGACTCCATTCAGGGCTGATTCCCACGACACCACCACATAATAATAATAATAATAGTAATGACGGTATTTGTTAAGCGCTTACTATGTGCCAAGCACTGTTCTAAGCGCTGGAGGGGGGGGCGGGATACAAAATAATCAGGTTGTCCCACGTGGGGTTCACAGTCTCAATCCCCATTTTCCAGATGAGGAAACTGAGGCACAGAGAAATGAAGTGGCTTGCCCAAAGTCACATAGCTGAAAAGTGGCAGACCTGGCATTAGAACCCACGACCTCTGACTCCCAAGCCCATGCTCTTTCCACTGAGCCACGCTGCTTCGGCTCTCTTAGGATTTCTTCCCCGCCACCAGTATCTCTCTGCTAGAGCCTGGCAGAAGAGGAGGTTCTCACCTGGGCTGGTCAATGCTCCCTCCACACTGCATGGAGACAGACCCATTGTCGCCACCCAGGAGGGTCCTGCCCGGACAGCTGTTATAGGGCTGAACTGGGCTGAGCTCATCTCCCCCAGGGCTGCCATTACAATGTCACTCACTATGCCTGTGACATTCCTGGACTTCACTCCCCATTGCACATCAGCCTCCAAATCTATTATTTAATTGAATAATCTCTTAGGAAACTAATTAAATTTACAATGACAATCTGGGAGTAACACTACTTGAGAAAAGTATGAAGTATGTATTGACTATTTTGACTGTCACAGTGTCCTAAAGTAAGATTAATATTGTCTAATCAAAGAATTGTGCTTGTGTGTGCTTTATCAATATAATTATCTTGGAAGAGAAGGTCACGCCAGGGTTAGCAGGGAAGTTGGCTTCTCCTTATCTGACTAATTGATGTGGTCATTATAGTACAATCCCAAATTCTATCAGTACAATAGTTATCTCTACTACTTGCTTAATTATTTATACCCATTTTTAGGACATGTGCTTATAGAGCAATCATTTACTTTCATTGTACTAGCTGCAAATATGTTTGTAACTAAATCAATGGTATTTATTGAAGTTTTTTTCCATATGGTATTTGTTAGGTTCTTACTATATGCCAGTCACTGTTCTAAGTGCTGGAGTAGTTACAAAGGAATCAGGTGGGACACAGTCCATGTCCCACATATAGCTCACAGTCTTAATCCCCAGTCACAGATGAGGGAATTGAGGCCCAGAGAAATAAAGTGACTTGCCCCAAGTCAAAACACACACTGTACTCACTGTGCCTGTGACATGCTCTGGACTTCACTTCCCATTGCACATCATTCTCCAAATCAATTATTTAATTGAATAATTAATTAGGAAACTAATTAACTTCACAGTGACAATCTGGGAGTTATACTAATTTGAGAAATGTATGAAGTGTGTACTGACTATTGTGATTGTCACAGTGTGATTTATTGGGGTTAGAATCCAGAAACTTCTGGCTCCTGAGCTCATGCTCTAACCATTAGACCATCCTGCTGGTAAACATGATCCCTGTCCTCCTGGAGCTTTTATTCCGTGGGGGGAAAGAGACAGCAAAATGAAGTACAGATAGGGGAAGCAGTAAAGTATAAGGATGTTATAAGGTCCTGTGGACCTGCTACCACATTAATAAAATCACTCCTCCTATCTGCCTAGATTACTGCATCAGCCTCCTTGCTGCCCTCCCAACTTCCTGTCTCTTCCCACTACAGTTCATACTTCACTCTGCTGTCCTGATCATCTTTCTACAAAAAGTTCAGGACATGTCACTCGCACCTCACAAATCTCCAGTGGTTGCCCATCCTTCTCCATATCAAACAAAAACTCCTCACCATTGACTTTAAAGCACTCTATCACCTTGTCCCCTCCTACCTCACATCGCTTCTCTCCTTCTACAACCAAGCCTGCATAGCTTGATCCTCTTGTGCTAATCTTCTCGTTGTGCCTCGGCCTTGCCTGGCTCACCGCCGATCCCTGGCCCACATCCTGCCTCTGGCCTGGAACACCCTTCCTTCTCAAATCCACCAATTACCCTCCCTCCCTCCCTTCAAAGCCTTTTTGAAGGTACTGATCCTCCAAGAGGCCTTCCCAGCCTAAGCCCCACTTTTCCTCATCTTCCACTGCTTTCTATGTTGCCTTGTCTTGCTCCCTTTGCTCTTCTCCTCCCTCCCAGCTCACAGTACTTATGTATATATCTGTAATTGTATTTGTATTGATGTCTGTCTCCCCACCTCTAGAATTTGAGCTCAGTGGGGCAAGGAATGTCACTGTTAAGTGTGTATCCCAAGAGCTTAGTACTTATTCTCTGCACACAGTAAGCACTTAATAAATACAATTGAATGAATAAGGATTTGAAGAGGGGGAAGAGGGATTGTCAGATTTGAGGAAGGAGGGTGTTCCAGGCCAGAGGCAGTATGTGGTGGCAGGGTAGGCGGGTTCAAGGCAAGGTGAATAGGTTAGCATTAGAGAAGCAAAGTATGTGGGCAATGAGTCGGTATAGGTAGCATAAGTGCAAAACTTTGTGCAGAATCAGTCACTTGTCTTGAGTGCTTGGTTGTGCAGAGCACTGTACTAAGCACTTGAGCAAGTAGAATATAACAGAGTTGGTAGACATGTTCCCTGCTGCAGTGACAATTGTGGGGATGTAACTTACTGCAGTAGATATCTTTTCAGAAGGACTCTGAAGACTGAGAGAGTGGGAGTCTGGCAGATGTGAAGGAGGAGCAGGTACCAGGCAGGATATTGAGCAAGGCGCAGGGGCAGGAGAAAAATGAGGTACTGTGATTTGATTGTCTTGAGAAGAACTAAAAGCCTGATTGAAAGCCTGTAATTCAAACGTGAGGGATTTCTGGGTCTCTGCTTGATGCTTGATAAGAGGGGCTAGGACTAAACGACCTCTATGCAAGTCTGGCTAACCCCACCTCCAATATGCTTGGCTTCAAAATGGTTGATTCCCAGCTTCCCACTTTGAATGGAATTAGTTCATTAACTGGAGTTCCATTAAATCATTAAGCCAGCAATATAACTTGTATAGAAAAGTTTCCAATTAGAAGAGAAATTTTATTCTTTCTTTGGAGACTTTTCACACTCCCACTGAAGACAGTCAGAGTAATAAGAACCCCAGGGAAAAATGAGCTCATCCCACCTCCTCCCTATAACTGCTGCCCCGGTGGGGACCCTACAGCCATTCAACACTCCAAGCCCTACACACTACAGTTCTGCAGAAGTGCAAACCAGCCCAGGTTAGTGTCTCAAGTGCCAGGACCTGCAGAGGGAGGAAGAGGCAAGAGCAGGTTGATGTTCATGGAAATGAGGAAGGTTTATGAATAGACTCTGATTAGCTGAGTTGCCACCTTGTTGTCTCTCCATACAACTTCTCTATCCACCCATTCTGTCTTGTCGCTGGATTCTACTTTTCATCTCACTTTTTCTACAATCTGCCCATCAGTTATTAATTTTATTTTCTTCCTTCTTCTTTGCCTCTTTGTAAATACAGCATAATCGCATTAGACATGGGCACAGTTACAGCTGAGGCTCAGAGTTGAAGTGGTAGGAAGCAGGTATCATGCCCATTTCACTGAGGTAGAAGCTAAGATCTGGGGGCCTAGTTGAGAAGCAGCATCACAAGGTGGAAAGAGCATGGGCCTGGGAGTCAGGGGAGCTCGGGTTCTACTTCCAGCTCTACCACTTGCCTGCCGTGTGACTGAGGGCAAGTCACTTCGCTTTTCTATGATTCAGTTTCCTCATCTGTAAAATGAGGATTCAAAACCTATTCTCCCTCCCATTTAGATTGTAAGCCTCAGGTGAGATAGTGTCTGTGTCTGACCTGATTAAATTGTACCTACCTCCGTGGTTAATACAGTGCTTGTCACATAGTAAGTGCTTAACAAATAATAATAATAATAATAGTTAATAATTGTAACTTTCCATAGGTCACAAAGCAAGCCGGTGGGAGAGCTGGGGGAGAAACTGGATCTCTTGTTTCACTTTTCTTTCCACTTCCAAGAACCTGCTCAACGTTCTACTTTATCTCTTCTTTACTCATTTTTTCTTCTTATTTTGTGTTTCTTTTCTTCCTTTATGTTTCCTTTAACTTATCTCGTCTTTTCCTTTTCCTCCTATTTCTCCTTTTTTTCCCATTTTTCTTTTCTTATCTCATTAGTTTTCTCCCACTTTCCTTTTCTTCACTTATCCTCCCACCTCACAACCTCACAGTCACAGCCCAGCAGCCCATTCCACAAAACCAAACAGTTTCTCCTGACACCTGTTATCCCACTGAGCTGTCTCAGACCCAGTGATAATAATTGTGGTATTTATTAAGTTCTTACTATGTGCCAAGCTCTGTGCTAAGCACTGGGATAGATTTTCTGTACTTCCCAAGCAACTAGTACAGTGGCCACTTAGCTAATACTACTACAACTACTACAGGTGCTTAGTACAGTGTTCAGCATACAGTAAGCACTCACTAACTACTATTGATTACTTCATTGATAGAGGCACCTCAAGATTCCTGGAGACAAGTTCCCCAATTCCTGAAGTACTTTTAAGGAGTATCTTCCCTTCTGGGATCCTGAAGTATTTGCTTTGGTACTCTAATTTGCTGCCCGTATAGAATTTCGATAGGTATATTTTGTTTGAGATTGAAAAATTTTAAAGGTGTCTCCTGGATCCAGTGGACAGAGAAAGTGAAAACGCATTATTTTGTTTCTATAACTCTTATATTTCATTATTTACCATTGATGTGGGAGGACCCTGGGCAACCTGCCTGGAGACTTGTATTCTAGCATTGGCTCTGCCCCTGCCCTGCTGTTGGCTAACTGGGATGAGCACTGGAATTAGGATACTTTGGTTCTAATCCTGTCCCTGCAAGTAGGGAAATATCTATGAGGCTAAGCCATCAGTGGTAAAGGTTGATGACCAAAGAACCACCTAGGACATTTCATGAGCAGCTGTAAGTTCCTTGTGCAGAGATGAATGTATCTACCAACTCTGTTGCATTATACTCTTTCAAGCCCTGCACCCAGTAAGCATTCAATAAATATCATTTATTGATTGTAGGTCTTATCAACCAATCAGGAAGCTGAAAAAAATAGCACAGCAGCTATTAATGTAATTGTCTGCCCAACTGTCATGCTGCCACAAAACAGTGGCTCCAGACTGTGATTTTCTTGGTTGTAAATGGGTCCTGTGCGTAAACACATTTTGTGCTCACTTTGCAGTGTGTTACCTCCCCACTTTCCTACTTACTTTCTGGTCTTTGCTCCAGTGGGGAGATAAACGGCAGAGACAAGAGGGCATGAGTCACATTGAACGAACCACTCGAGCTATGACCAAATCCTTCCCTCAGCTCCTCAGTACTGAGGTCTCTGGAAAAAGCCTTCCTTCATTTTCAATGGGAGACTTAACAAGATTGCCTGTTGGGTGATCTTGATTAAGGCATTTAATCTTTTCCAATCTCAATATACTTATCTGTAAAATGAGGATGAAACCAATCAATGGTATCTATTGAGCACTTACTGTGAGCAGAGTGCTGTATTAAGAACTTGGGAGAGTACAATATAACAGAATTGGTAAGTGTGTTCCCTGCCCACAATATGTTTACAGTGTGGAGGGGATGTGGACATTAATACAAATTAATACGATTATAGATATGTACATAAGAGCTGAGGATGGGGTAAATATCAAGTGCTTAAAAGAGTGTGGATCAAAGTCATTTTTTTCTGTCTATATACTGGTGACCCTCCTATGCTTAATGTATCTGATCTAATTATCTTGCATCTACCCTGTTGCTTAGCATATGGTAAGCACTTAATAAACATTACTCATTATTAATAATGAGAAGTGGTCAATCAAAGTTGTTTTTTGAACAGTTATTAGGTGAAGAACACTCTACTAAGGCTTTGGGACAGTACAACAGAGTAAATATTGTGGATCAGTGGAAAGAGCAAGCGCTTGGTAGTCAGCGGTCATGGGTTCTAATCCCGGATCCACCACTTGTCAGCTGTGTGACTTTGGGCAAGTCACTTAACTTCTCTGTGCCTCAGTAACTTCATCTGTAAAATGGGGATTAAGACTGTGAGTCCCACGTGGGACAACCTGATCACCTTGTATTCCCCTCCTCCCCCGCCCCAGTGCTGAGAACTGTGCTTCGCACATAGTAAGCACTTAACAGATACCATGATTATTATTATTATTATCAAGTAGTCATGATCCTTCTATCAAGGAGTTTACAATCTTGTGAAAGTGCTTTGAAAAATAAAGAATTCTAGGTGCACCATTATTGATTTTTTTTTTCAAACAACAACTTCGACTTTCTCTTTAGGGAGCCTAGGTCTCTGTGGCCGAGAAGATGTTTTTAAAGATGTTTTTGAGTGGTCTGGTCTTAGGCATTTTCTTCCTCTCTCAGATGGTCACTGGTGTTGTGGGCAACTCGATCACACTCATGATGTATGTCAGAATCTTCCTATGTCAACCCCATCAGAAGAAGCCCACAGACCTGATCCTTGTCCACTTAAGTTTAACCAACACAGTGATGCTCCTCAGCCGTGGTATACCAGAGGTAATGGTCGCCTTTGGAATGGAGAATATTTTGGATGACCTAGGGTGCAAGATGGACCTGTATATGAATCGTGTGCCCCGGGGTCTTTCCATCCTTTCCATCCTGTCTCCTGAGGGTGTTCCAGGCCATCACCATCAGTCCCAGCACTTCCCACTGGGCCAGGCCCAAGCACAAAACCCCCAACTACATCCTTCCTTCTTTTCTTCTGAATTCTCAATATGCTGATCTACATCAGAGTGATCATAGCAAATCAAGCCATCAGAAACCTGACCCTATCAGGGATTGGTTATGCTTCCAAATATTGATCCAGTCGTGCTGGGGTAAACTTTATAAACTCGGTCATTTTTATCAGTGCCATGACTCTCCGGGACCTCTTTTTTGTGTGTCTCATGAGCTGGGCCAATGGTTACATGGTGATTCTGTTCGACCAACACCGTAAACATGCCCAGTGCATCCACAGTAGCAGCCTCTCCCTCAAATCCTCCGTGGAGGCCAGATCCACCCACACCATCCTGCATCTGGTCACCTGCTTTGTTGGCTTTTATTGGCTTAACTGTTGCATCATTTTGTATTTGTCAAACATGGTTGTAAAAGACCTTTATTTGCAAGGCATCTTGACCTTTTTCTCTGCCTGTTACCCCACTCTCTGCCCCTTGGTACTCATCAACAGTGATTCATTCATTCATTCAATAGTATTTATTGAGTGCTTACTATGTGCAGAGCACTGTGCTAAGCGCTTGGAATGCACAATTTGGCTACAGATAGAGACAATCCCTGCCCACTGATGGGCTTACAGTCTAATCAGGGGAGACAGACAGATGAAAACAATAGCGATAAATAGAATCAAAGGGATGTACATCTCATTAACAAAATAAATAGGGTAATAAAAATATATACAAATGAGCACAGTGCTGAGGGGAGGGGAAGGGAGGGGGGAGGATCAGAGGGAAAGCGGGGAAAGGGGGCTTAGCTGAGGGGAGGTGAAGGGGGGTCAGAGAGGCAGCAGAGGGAGCAGAGGGAAAAGGGGAAGCTCAGTCTGGGAAGGCCCCTTGGAGGAGGTGAGCTCTCAGTAGGGCTTTGAAGAGGGGAAGAGAGTTAGTTTGGCGGAGGTGAGTAGGGAGGGCATTCTAGGACAGTGGGAGAACGTGGGCCAGGGGTCGATGGCGGGACAGGTGAGAACGGGGGATGGTGAGGAGGTGAGCGGCAGAGGAGTGGAGCTTGCGGGGTGGGCAATAGAAAGAGAGAAGGGAGGAGAGGTAGGAGGGGGCAAGATGATGGAGAGCCTTGAAGCCTAGAGTGAGAAGTTTTTGTTTGGTGCGGCGGTTGATAGGCAACCACTGCGGGTTTTTAAGGAGGGGAGTGACATGTCCAGAGCGTTTCTGCAGGAAGATGATCCGGGCAGCAGAATGAAGAATAGACTGGAGTGGGGAGAGACAGGAGGAAGGGAGCTCAGAGAGAAGGCTGACAAAATAATCCAGCCGGGATATTATGAGAGCCTATACCAGTAAAATAGCCGTTTGGGTGGAGAGGAAGGGGAAGATCTTGAAGATATTGTAAAGGTGAGACCGGCAGGCCTTGGTGACAGATTGGATGTGTGGGGTGAATGAGAGAGCTGAGTCAAGGATGACACCCAAGTGAGACGGGAAGGATTGTCGTACCATCCACATGACAGGGAAGTCAGGAATAGGACAGGGTTTGGGAGGGAAGATAAGGAGCTCGGTTTTGGACATGTGGAGTTTTAGGTGGCAGGCAGACATCCAGGTGGAGATGTCCAGGAGGCAGGAGGAGATACGAGTCTGAAGGGAGGGGGAGAGAACAAGGGAGGAGATGTAGATTTGTATGTCATCTGCATAGAGATGATAGTTGAAGCCGTGGGAGCGAATGAGTTCACCAAGGGAGTGAGTGTAGATGGAGAACAGAAGAGGGTCAAGACTGACTCTTGAGGAACCCCTACAGTTAGAGGATGGGAGGGGGAGAAGGAGAAGGAGCCTGCAAAGGAGACCGAGAATGAGAATGAATGGCCAGAAAGATAAGAGGAGAACCAGGAGAGGATGGAGCCCATGAAGCCAAGGTGAGATGAGGTGTGGAGGAGAAGGGGATGGTCTACAGTGTCAAAGGCAATTGAGATGTCGACGAGGATTAGGATAGAGTAGGGGCTATTGGATTTGGCAAGAAGGAGGTCATGGGTGACCTTTGAGAGAGGAGTCTCGGTAGAGTGGAGGGGACGGAAGCCAGATTGGAGGGGATCCAGGAGAGAATTGGAGTTAATTAATTCTAGGCAGCGAGTGTAGATGACTCGTTTTAGGAACTTGGAAAGGAAGGGTAGGAGGGAGATAGAGCAATAACTGGAAGGGGAAGTAGGGTTGAGAGAGGGGTTTTTTTAGGATGGGGGATACATGGGCATGTTTGAAGGGAGAGCAGAAGCCACTGGAGAGTGAGTAGTTAAAGATAGACGTTAAGGAGGGGAGGAGGGAAGGGGCGATGGTTTTTATAAGGTGAGCGGGAATGGGGTCCGAAGCACAGGTGGATGGGGTGGCACTTGCGAGGAGGGAGGAGATACTGCAGGGAAGGATGGGAAAGTAGGGGAGAGGGTTGCGGGGGGAGGCAGGAGGAAGACGGGTGACTTTGGGGAGCTCAGACCTGATTGTGTTAATTTTCGTGATGAAGTAGGTGGCCAGATCGTTGGGGGTGAGGGGTGGGGGAGGGGAAGAACAGGGGGCCTGAGGAGATAATTAAAGGTCCGGAACAATTGGCGGAGGTGACGGGCATGGGCGTCAATGAGGGTGGAAAAGTAGTTTTGCCTGGCGGAGGAGAGGGCAGAGTTAAGACACGAAAAGATAACTTTAAAATGGATAAGGTTGGCTTGGTGCTTTGACCTTCGCCAGCAGCGCTCAGCAGTTCGAGCATAAGAGCGAAGGAGGCGGACAGAGGCAGAGACCCAGGGCTGTGGGTTAGTGGAGCGAGAACGGCAGAGGGAACGGGGGGCGAGTGAGTTGAGATCAGTAGAGAGGATGGGGTTGAGACCGGTAACCTGATCATCGAGAGTAGGAAGAGAGGATAGGGAGGCAAGGTGGGGAGAGATGCTTTTGGAGAGATGGATGGGATCAAGAGAGCGGAGGTCTCTGTGGGGGAGTAATACAGATTTGCAGGAGGAGAGAGTGTGAGAGAGGAGGCAGGTGAGAAGGTTATGGTCCGAGAGAGGGATTTCAGAGTTGGTGAGGGAGGAGATAGTGCAGCGGTAGGAGATGACGAGATCGAGGGTGTGACCAAGTTGGTGAGTGGGCGAGGTGTGGTGGAACAGGCGGTTGGCAGAGTCGAGGAGCGATAGCAGGCCGGCGGCAGAGGAGTCACCGGGTACATCCATGTGGATGTTGAAGTCTCTGAGGATCAGAGTGGGCAGAGAGAAGGAAAGAAGGAAGGTGAGAAAGGGGTCAAGGTGGTTGAAGAAGGAGGTGGGACCAGGAGGGCGGTAGATGATGGCTGCAAGTATCTGGAGGGGGTGGTAGAGGCGAATGATATGGGCTTCAAAGGAGGGGAAGGAGAGGGAAGGGGGAGGAGGGCTAGTGCGGAAGCGGCATCGGGTTGAAAGAAGGAAGCCGACGCCTCCTCCCTTTCCGGTGAGTCTGGGGGAGTGGGAGAAGGAGAGAACTCCGCTGGAGAGAGCAGCGGTGGAGACCGTGTTTTCAGGAGTGAGGCAGGTCTCCATAAGGGCGAGGAGGAGGAGGGAGCGGGAAAGGAAAAGGTCAAGGATGAAAGGTAGTTTACCTGTAATGGAGCGGGGATTCCAAAGGCCACACTTGACAGTAGCTGTGGGTGCAGGGGAGGGAGGGGGGAGGGCGCGGGGAGGGGAAGGATTTGAATGGGAATGAGATGGCGGGGACCTGGACGGGGAGATGGGGATGAGGGGTGGCAGTGGGACAGGAGGACTGGGATGGGGCGTGGGTGGGGAAGAGGGTGGAAGAAGGGGGTTTGGTGGGGAGGAGAGCAGGGGGAGGGGGAAGAGGGTGGAGCTCGTAAAGTGGGGTTCTAGGGCGGGGGGAGGGGAGGAGGGGAGGAGGCAGAGGAGAGAGCGGGAAAGAGCTGGGTGAGAGAGGGGAAGGGGAAGGTGAGGATTGGGAGGGGCAGATGGGAGGAGGGGGTGTGGAAGGACATGGTGAGATCAGAGAGGTAGATGGCAGCACTGAAAATAATTAACAGTAACATGCGAAAATGGTAATAGAGTAACATGATACAATGAAATATTATTAATAAGCGGGTGATGACCAGGGTTGGGTGTTGACTTGACTAAGGGTCAATCTGATCAAAATCAAAAGGCTAAAGGCAAGGAGAGTCCTGGGGCTCATGGTCCATTTGGACCGTCTCTGAGGCGGCAGAGGGAGCCCTGAGGATCTCCGATGTTGGTTGGGTCGCAGGTTGCGGCTAAGGTAACACAGTGAGAACAAGGGCATTGTAGCCCAGGGATGGGGGTGGGGAAGGGCGCGCGGGGGAAATCTATCACATCACAGGGGAGGAGGGATTGAGGGCTTCCCAAAGGATGGCCGCTTCTGGGCGGAGGGGCGGGAGGGCGATTGGGGATGTAATGCCCCACGCTCCGGAAGGGGGGGCGGGGGCGGCAGGGGAGCACAATGTCCCAAGGCCCGGGGTGGGAGGAGCAGGGGAGCACAATGTCCCACGACTCTGGGGGAGGGGGTGGGTGCTGGGGAGAACAGAATCCTGCGGTTCAGGTTTGCTACCAGGACGGGCTACGAGGGTCAGGGAAAGTTAGGGGGAGGTCTGGCTCGTGGATCTGGTGGCTGTGGGGCCTGCGGTGGCGTGGGGAGTAGTGGGGGAGGGCGGTGGATCCTCAGTGTCGGAGTCTTTGAGTGACGGGGGCAGAAGTCTGGGTTGGAGAGCTGACCATAAGCTCGGGGGCAGGCCATTGAAGTCTGATAGCGCGGCTCCAAGGAAGCAGAAGTCCCGAGTCGACGTGGCGGCGATGACTGGAGGAGAAAGATTCAGCCGGGAATAGGGACCAGCGGTCCAAGGCGCTGCTCCAAAGGAGAGGCGGTCCCGGCGCAGATGTGCCGGCGATCGGCAGCTAAAGAGCTAGCTGGGAATAAGGGACGGGCGGTCCAAGGCGCCGCTCCAAGGGAGCAGAGATCCCGAGTCCATGTGGCGGAGAGCAGTGGGGGAGAGAGATTCAGCGGGGAATAAGGGGACCGGAGGTGCAAGGCGTGGCTCCAAAAGAGAGGCGGTCCCGGCGCAAATGTGTCGGCGATCGGCAGCCAAAGAGCTGGCCGGAAATAAGGGATGGGCCTAATCCATCAGGCTATCACGCACACCATCGATGATCCCCAGTACATCTTCTCCAGTGGATCGGTATCCTAAATTACCGCCTAGAGCAATGGGGAGAAATGTCTAACAATCATTTTATGCTTCCTGCCTGCCAGCCTTTCAGGATGTAGCAACAATTGACACTTTAGGAGTTACCCTGAAAAGTGCTCTGACCTTTGCAGTTCTGAAGAAACCAAGAAAATGCTGCTAGGTGATGCTGTCTTGGCCATTTTCTCCCTCTCTCAGACTGGAATTGGATTCCTGGGGAATGTAACACTTTTCACAGTATACATCTGCATCTTCATTTATTGGCCTCAGCAGAGGAAGTCCATGGACCTGATTCTAACACAGCTGACAGTCATCAACTCAGTTACACTTCTCACCCAGGGGTCCCAGTGTTGATGTTCCTCTTTTACATGGAGAATGGTCTCAGTAAAGTTGGGTGTCAGATCCTGGTCTATACCGGGAGAGTGACTCGGGATCTTACCATTTGCACCATGTGTCTTCTAAGCGTGTTCCAGGCCGTTACTATCAGTCCGAGCACCTCCTGCTGGGCCCGACTCAAATACGGGGCCCCCAGGTACATCCTCCTTTCCTTCCTCTTCTTCTGGATCCTCCACTTCTTGTATCCTAATCTGTGGAAAACCACGGTAACCAACAAAAATATCAATCTCACAGTTAGTAAGTATAATGTAAAATACTGTACCACTGTATTCTGGTTAAGTTATTTATCTGATGTTGTATTTCTAAGTGTTATTACCTCCCGACATATCTTCTTTGTGCTCCTCATGACCTGGGCTAGTGACTACATGGTGATTGTGTTGTATCAACACCACAAGCAAGTCCAGCACATCCATAACCCCAGCCTCTCCCCCAGATCCTCCGCAGAGAGCAGAGCTACCCAGACCATCCTGCTCTTGGTCACCTGCTTTTTGTCCATATACTGGATCACACTCTTTTTCAGTTATGTGGAGGAAAACGTCCAGCTGAATCATGCTCTTGCTTACCTGGGTGCCTGTTACTCCTCCATCTGCCCTTGGGTGCTGATTGACAGTAATTCCTGGGTCCCCAAACCCCACTGTTTCCTCAGGAAGGTTAGGGTCTCATTCCCACCACCTGCTCTCACTTACAGACAACAGAGCAGCTCCTAATCCTGTCACTTCTCCATTTGAGGAACAAGACTATCTACCTAACTCCTCCACCCATCAGCCAAGCCGGTGTTTGGTGACTTCTAGCAAAGTGGGTGTTTGGTGACTTCTAGCAAAGTGGCATTTTATGCCTTTGTAAGGGGGAAAAAAATTTTCTACCCATAATTTCAATTGTTGGAGTTGTAGTTTGGAGCTCCCTCTCCACTTCTCTTATAATTATAATCATTTTGGTATTTGTTAAGTGCTTATGCTGTGCAAAATTCCATACAAAGCACTGGGATATTCATATACACCTCACCCACTCACCGACTTAGACTCACATTTGAACTCATGATTTCTATTCCTTGTAGTAACTCAACCTTCACAATCCCTGAAATTTCTCTATCCAACCTGCTTTCTCTCTCACACACCCACTCCTCCAGATCTGTCCTGTTCCCCCATAGAGAACCCTCATCTTTGCGGCCTCTCCAGTTTTCTAAGGTCATCATGCCCCATTTGGTCTCTACACCTAAACTCTTGATGCACAAATTGACTCCCTTAACACTGCTCTTGCCATTGAACTCAACTCCTTTGTTCCCCATCCCTCCACCAATCTCTACCACTAACCGACAATGCTGGATCACCTCCTAAATCTGCTTCCTCTGCTCTCGTGCAATACCTGTGGAGAACTGCTGGTGGAAATCCAGACACCAGGCAATCCTTTTTCATCTTATATTCATCCTCACCTACATTAGCTCTGCCCTCTCCTCCATCTGGGAGCATGATTTCTCCATCCTTATTGACTCCCATGCCCATTACCTGCCCCAGCTGTTTCAGACATTTAACTCCCTCCTCAAACCCCTCGTTGCTCCTTCTCCCATCTCTTGCCCCAATGATCTGGCCACCTATGTTATTAGTAAAATTGAAACCATTTGGCATGCTCTCCCTAAAATCTCCCCTGCTCCTTTCGACTCCCATCTTCCTTCTTTCCCCATTTGGACTCTCCCATCTCTTCAAGCAATATCTTAGAGGAGATCTTCCATATCCTCAAAAATCTAGCCCCTCCACCTGTGCCATGACCCCATCCCTTTACGCCTTATCAAAACACTTGCTACCTCCCTTCTTCCCTCTCTGACCACCAACTTCAACTGTTCATTTTCCAGTGACTTCTCCATTGCTTTCAAACATGGTCATTCACGTCCTAAAAACATCCTCCCCTGACCCATGACTCCCTTTAGTTAGTGCTCCATCTCTCTCTTATCATTCCTCTCCAACCTCCTGGGTGAGTTGTCTATGCCTGCTGCCTACATGTTACATCCTAAAATTAACTATATGATGTCCTCAATTCTGGTTTCAGCCTCCTTCAGTCCTTGGAAACTGCCATCTCTAAGGTCATCAATGCCATCCTTCTTGCCAAATCCAATGGCCGCTACTCCATCCTAATCCTGCTCAACCTCTCAGCTGCCTTCAACATGGAGGTCCACTCCCTTCTCCTTGAAACATTATCTAATTGGGTTTCACTGTCATTGTTCTCTCCTGGTTCTCCTCCTATCTCTTTGACAACTCTTTCTCTTCCTCTAATTGTGGAAGTTCCTTAAGGTTCTATATTGGCTTTCCTTCAATTCTCCATCTACACCTACTTATTCTCTTAGAAAACTCATTTGCTCCCATAGCTTCAACTGTCATCTCTATGCAGATGATTTTAAAATTTACACCTGCTGCCCTGAACTCTTCTCTGCAATCTTGCATTTTCTCCTGCCTTCAATACACCTCTACTTGTATATTCCACTGACACCTCAAACTTTTCATTCAGTAGTATTTATTGGGTGCTTTCTATGTGTAGAGCACTGTACTAAGCCCCGGGAGTGTACAATTTGGCAACAGATAGAGACAATCCCTGCCCAATGATGGGCTAACGTTCTAAAAAAAACTCATCTTCCCACCCAAATCCTAGTTAGCCACTACCCCTCACCCAAGTCCTCCCACTGGCCTGTAACTCCCTCGTTCTTCATTTTCGACAAAGTTCCAGTCTTCCCACCTACAAAGCCTTATTAAAAGCATATCATCAAGAGGCCTTCCCCAGCTAAGTTCTTATTTCCCTTATTCCCTTTCTATTCTGTATCATCAGTGCATTTGGATCTGTATTCTTGTCTTGTATTATGAGAAGCAGTGTGGCTTAGTAGGTAGAGCATGGGGCTGAGATTCAGAAGGTCAAGGATTCTAATTGCAGCTCTACCACATGTCTGCTGTGTGACTTCGGGCAAGTCACTTCACTTCTCAGTTAAGTCATCTGTAAAATGGGTTTAAGAGTATGAGCCCTATGTTGGATGGGGACTGTGTCCAACCTGACTAACTTGTATCTACCCTAGCGCTTAGAACAGTGCTTGGCACATAGTAAGTGCTTAACAAGTACCACAATTATTATCATCATACTTTACATATTCAATATTCCCTCCCCTCTAATCCCCCTAGCACTTATATACATATCTACAATTTATTTTAAATGTCTCTCTCCCACTAAATAAATTGTGGTATTTGTTAAGCACTTACTGTGTGCAAAGCACTGTTCTAAGTGCTGGGAGATATAAGGTGATCAGGTTGTCCCACGTGGCGCTCACAGTTTTAATCCCCATTTGACAGATGAGGTAACTGAGGCACAGATAAATTAAGTGACTTGCCCAAGGTCACACAGCTGACTAGCGGCAGAGCTGGGATTAGAACCCGTGACCTCTGACTCCCAAGCCCGCTCTCTTTCCACTGAGCCACACTGCTTCTCACTGTGAGCTCCTTATGGGCTAGGAATGTGTCCACCAATTCAGTTGTCTTGCACTTTCCCACATGCTTTACAGTGTTCTGCACACAGCACTCAGTAAATGCTATTGATTGATTGATAGGACACAGATAGACTATCCCATGTGGGGTTCACTACCTGCTACTTCAATCATTCGCCTCATGTACATTTGTATTACAGTTGTTATTCCCTTACTCAGACTTGGGGGTGGGGGGTGGGGTAGGCTCCTGAAAAACTAAAGATAACTCATAGTTTTCATCTGCATCTTCATTTCTCAGCCACAGCAGAAGTTCATGGACCTGATCTTCACACACCTGACTGTGGCCAACTCAGTGACTTGCTTCACTCAGAGGGTGCCAGGACTAATATTCCTCTTTCACAAGGAGAATAATCTGGGTAATATGAGGGTATCAGATCCTGGTCTACACCTGAGTGACCCAGGGACCTACCATCTGCACCACCTGTCTCCTGAACATGTTCTAGCCTGTCAAGGGTTAGGTGCTTTAGTTTTTATTCTATGACAAATGGCCTAATAAATTCACTGTTGATGAAGACTCCCCAGTTAATTTGGAATGTCCCAAGTCACATCAATCCAGCATTCTCTTCTAACAGCACACCCATCTTTGGCACTATGAATTTAGTTCAGAACTGGGAGTAAGGAAATCGGGATTCTGGTCTTGACTCTGCATTTTGCCTTCTTTCATGTCCTTGGGTAAATCACTCAACTTCTCTGTGCCTCATTTCCTTATCTGTAAATGATAATCAAACATCTGCTCTCCCTCCATCTTCTGCAGTGTATTCTGTGTGTGACAGGGAATAAGCGTAATTATCCCATCACAAACTCATTTGAGCAGGTCCTCATTGTCAAGTTGTGATTCAGGGAGTAGAAGCAGACGCAATGAGTATGTGTCCTGTACTTAGAAAGTCTGTGTCCTGGAACTGTGACTCTGTAGTGGGAAAGGGCACTGAATGCAGTCTCAGTGAACAGCTGATTTCTCACTATTTCTGGAAGGGGAGGAGGATAGGATAAAGGGGAAATTGAAGATATAGCATTGCTGCTAATTTAATATCACTTAGCTCAACATCCTTACACCACTTAGAGGAGGAAACTCTACCAGGTTTTGGGTTCAGAATCCAGGATTTGCTACAGCCTTGACAGCCGGCTATTCCTACCTATCAGGCACCAATGTCCTGGAATGTGCCTTTCTCTGTTTCATGCCTCATTTGCCCCTATGACCAAAATCATAGGCTCAATTTAAGAATTAAATGCAGTGGTTCTGTGCAATGGTGGAAACAATTAAGTTCACCAAATGAAAGTCATTCAGTGAAAATTTTCTTTGGTCCTTTGAAAATCCATTTATAAAAAAACACATTTCTCTTTCATGTCTTTTAAATACCAAACTTTGTAAGGGGATGATGTTCCAAGTGGTTGGATCAGCATGACCGAAAGGTCAAAGGCAGGATTTTCGACAACAAGGTTTTGGGCAAGGAGCAAAGGTAGTGAGCTGAGGAGTGGTGGGTGAAGCACGTTGATGGAATAGGATGAAGAGAAAGTAGGTGGAGCGCTCGAGAGAGGAGTTCTGGGAAGGGAAGACAATAGATTTGGAACAAGGCAGAGTTTGGGGTTTCGGGACCCCCGCCCCCAGCCCAATGAAGCCATCTAGATAGCATAATGGAAAGCACCTAGGACTATAATCCCAGGTCTGGTACTTTACTGCCATGTGCTCTCGGGCATGACATTTAAATTTTCTGTACCTCAGTCTCGTCACTTGTAAAATGGGAATTCATTACCTGTTGTCCTTCCCTTTTAAACTGTGAGCCCCTGGTAATAATAATAATGGTGGTATTTGTTAAGCACTTACTATGTGCTATTCTTACATTTTCTTGCTTCACCTATCTGTAATTTATTTTAATGTCTGTCTCCCCAATTAGATTATAAAATCCTTGAGGGCAAGGATCATGTTTACTTTTTCTATGATACTCTCCCAGGTGCTTAGTATCTCTGTATCTTAGTATCTTAGTATCTTACTGTGCTCTGACCACAGTAAGTGCTCTGTAAATATAAGTCAATCAATCGATTGCATTTATTGCAGGGTTTACAGCCTGGCCTAATGGCAAAAGCACTGGCTTTGGAGTTAGAGGTCATGGGTTCTAATCCCGGTTCTGCCACTTGTCTGCTGGGTGACCTTGGAAAGGTCGCTTCACTTCTCTGGGCCTCAGTTCCCTCATCTGCATAATGGGGATTAAGAATGTGAGCCTCATGTGGGACAGGGACTGTTTCCAACCTAAGTACTTTGCATCTACCCCAGCTCTTAGGACAATGCTTGACACAAAATAAGCACTTAAATACCATAATTATTTTTATTATAATATTTCTGTATGCAGAATAATGTACTAAGCACTTGGGAGAGTATGTAATAACGAAGTTGATAGACGCTGATACAAGTTGATGTTCCCTGATCCCAACAAACTGTCTAGAGGGGGATATAGACATCAATATAAACAAATGAATTAAGGATATGTACATAAGTGCTGTGGGACTGAGGGAGGGATGAATAAAGGGTGCAAAACCAAGTGCAAGCGTGAGCTCATTGTGGGCAGGGAATGTGTCTGTTTACTGTTATACAGTACTCTCCCAAGCATTTAGTACAATACTCTGCACATAGTAAGCGTTCAGTGAATACTACAGGATGGATGAATGAATGAATGAATGAATGCAGAGGGATTGGAGAAGAGGAAATGAGAGCTTAGTCTGGGAAGACCACTTGGAGGAAATGCGCTTTTAATAAGACTTTGAAGATGGAGAGAGTAATCATCTGTTGAATATGAAGAAGGAGGGTGTTCCAGGCCACAGGCAGGATGTGGGGGAGAGGTGCCTGTCCTCTCCATGACTACCCTGTCACTGTGGACGGCACGACCATCCTTCCCATCTCACAGGCCCGCAACTTTGGTGTCATCCTTGATTCAGCTCTCTCATTCACCCCGAACATCCAATCTGTCACCAACACCTACCAGTCTCACCTTTACAATATCGCCAAGATCCACCCTTTCCTCTCCATCCAAACAGCTATCATGCTGGTACAACCTCTCATAATATCCTGACTGGATTATAGAGTCACCCTCCTCTCTGTTCTCCCTTCATCCTCTCTCTCCCCACGCCAGTCTATTCTTCATTCCACTGCCCGGATCATCTTCCTACAGAATCACTCTGGGCATGTCACTCCTCTCCTTAAAAGCCTCCAGTGGTTGCCTATCAACCTTCGCACGAAACAAAAACTCCTCACTCTTGGTTTCAAAGCTCTCTATCACCTTGCCCCCTCCTACCTCACCTCCCTTCTCTATTTCTACTGCCCACCCAATACACGCCGCTCCTCTGTCACTCACCTCCTCACTGTCCCCCATTCACACCTATCCCACCATCGACCCTTGGCCCACATCCTACCGCTGTCCTGGATTGCCCTCCCTCCTCACATCTGCCAAACTAACTCTCTTCGCCTCTTAAAAGCCCTACTGAGAGCTTACCTCCTCCAATGGCCTTCCCAGACAGAGCCCCCCGTTTCCCTCTGCTCCTCCTCTCCTCCCCTTCCGCTGACTCCTGCCCTCTGCTCTTCTCCCTTCCCTTCCCATCAGCACTGTGCTTATTTGTATATATTATTTATTACTCTATTTATTTTGTTAATGAGGTGTATATCTCCATGATTCTATTTATCTTGATGAGGCTGCCTTGTTTTCGTTTTGTTCTGTTTTGCTTTGCTCTCTGTCTCCTCCATTTAGACTGTGAGCCTGTCATTGGGCAGGGATTGTCTCTAACTGTTGCCAAATTGTACATTCCAAGCACTTATTACAGTGCTCTGTACATAGTAAATGCTCAATAAATACTATTGAATGAATGAATGAAAGGTCAGCAGCAAGATAAACGTTAACGAGGTAGAATGGATAGTTTGGCATTAGAAGAGCAAAATGTTCAGGGTGGGTTGTAGTAGGAAATCAGGAAGGTAAGGTACGAGGGGGCGAGGCTTTAAAGCCTATGGTAAGGAGCTTCTGTTTGATATGGAGTTGACCTGAATGGTTTTGTTGAAAAATAATCTAGGCAGCAGAGAGATGGCAAGAAGGGAGGTCAGCTAGAAGGTTGCTGCAGCAATCAAGGCAGGCTAGGATAAGTGCTTGGATTAATGTAGTAGCAGTTTGGATGTAGAGAAAATGGCAGATTTTAGCTACATTGTTAAGGTTGAACCGACACAATTTGGTGACAGATTGAATATGTGGATTGAATGAGAGTGATGGATTGAATGAGAGTGATGAGTTGAGGATAACGCCAAATTTACAGACTTGATAAAAGGGAGGAAACCAAAACACTTGCTCCATGAGTCTTTCCAATCTTTCCCTCAAACAGTGAATTGCATAACTCCCTTTTGATCTTTATTCTAAACTGAAATGTACATAAAATAATGATACAAGTAATTTAAAAAATAATATTTATTGTGATATGTACGAAACACTCTACGAAGTGTTGAGTTAGATGCACTATAAGCAGAACAGACACAGTTCCTGTAAAATAGAAAACATTTTTGGCATATTCTACTTGCAGATTATTATTTCCAGACATTATCTCCAAATTAAATTTTTAGTTTAAATAATTTACTTCGAATTTTAATTTTAGTTATAAAAATGTTTTAACTGCTTGAAAGAAAACAAGAAAAAACAGTTCTCTCTATTTCTGTTTCATCAATGCTCCAATCTGATCTGTTTCCATTAGGTTTTACATTTTGTATTATCGTGTTTGCCATTTCAAATCTCCATTTCCAGAAGTTGAGTATTTAAGTGATAATTCCTTTGGGGGTTCTCTTTAAGCTCCTCTACCATCTGCAGTTGGAAAGAAGATGCTTGGAAGTGAAATGGTGTTGGCAATTATCCAAAAATAAAATAATTTTTTTTTAAATCCTCAATTCAGTTGCTTACCTGGTGCCTGATTCGCCTTTCATGTCTCTATTTGGCCAGATTCAATATTTATACTACCATTCTCCAGTAAATGCACTGTTTTCTGCAGTCCAAATCTTAAACATGTTTATAATCACAAAATTGCTACACTGTTCCCCCCAAAATCTGGTAGATTTCCTTCTCACCCTGAAATTGTCATGTTGCATGCATAAAACAAATATTATTTCCAAATATTAGTATACCTGTAACTTTTTGTCAGGTACAATTCCCTTGTGGATAATATGTACTTGAGTCCTCAGGTACCCCCATGCCTCTCCATGGACATATGTATTTATTTATACTCATCCTCATCACTTGGGTGCAGATGTATATTTGAAGGAACACTGTTCTACTGTTTGTCAGTATTGTTTTTTTCTGTCTTTCTCCTATTAGACTCTGAGTTGTTTGTGGGCAGGTCTTACATCTTTTACTTCCGTTGTATTTTCCCAAGCTTTTAGTACAGTACAGCTCTTAATAAATATCATTATTTCTATCACATCTGTTAAGAAAAATTTAAAAAAATATAATTAGCTTTATTTTTCCAGACACCCTGTTTCCTTAGAGTTTTGTTTCTTTCATTATGTCTCTTAGGAAAATTCAAAGTGGTTTGTTCTAAATTGCTCAGGAATGTTGTGTGTAATTTCTATGTTATTGTATTTTCTGATTATTTTTGGACCCAAGCATCTTTGTTTTTTGTAATTTTTATGATAGTGTTTAACTTTTAATGTATCAGTGTACAGAATGGGAATTCTGGAGGCCTGGGTTTTTTTAATCCCAGCTCTGCCATTTGCCTGTGTGGGACCTTGGACATGTCACAACTTCTCTGTGCCTCAATTTCCTCATCTACAAAATGGAAATTCAATAACTGTTCTCCTTCCCTCCTCAACTGTGAGCCCATTGTAGGGCAAGGACTATGTCTTATCTTCTTGTCTTTGTACCTACCCCCATGCTTAGCACAATGCTGAGCACATGATATACACTTAATGAATATCATATTTTTGTTCTCATTATTATTGTTGTTGTTGTTAGTATCATTGTTATTCTCACTTTATTTTCATAATTAGTCACTTCAATCCTCTTCTGATTACTGTTTCCCACGAACAACATCCTAATGAATTCACAACAATTTATTAATCAATCAAATAACGAATCAATTGCATTTATTGAGGGCTTCTTGTGTGAAGACCACTGTACTAAGCACTTAGAAGAACATAATAGATACTTCACACAAGGTCACACAGCAAGCAGTTGGAAGCTGGAATAAGAACCCAGGTCCTTCTGATTCTCAAGCCCATGTTCTCTCCACTAGACCACACTGCCTCTTAAACTGTGAGGCCCATGTGAGGCGGGGAGTGTGTCCAACCTGAATATTTTGTATCTAACCCAGTATCTTGTATTTAGCCCAGGGTTTAGTACAGTGCTTGGCACATAGTAAGCACTTAAAAAACACCTAGATTCAAGCGGTGGCTGATATAACTTGGGGTGTTTGGAATAAATCAGCAAAGATTTATTGGAGGAAGTGGAATTTTAGAAGGGTTTTGACTATGGGGAGAGCTGAGGTCTGATGGATTTAGGGAGGGAGCGAGTCCCTAGTTGGGGGAACACCATGAACAAGGAGTCAGAGTTGGGGGAGTCAAGATCAAGGTCTCATTAGAAGATCAGGTTGGGAAGAGAGTGAATTAGGTGGGAGTGGGGAAAGCAGTGGGGGTGCAGATATATAAGCTAGGGTGAGAGTCTGAGCTGAAGAGCCTTGAAACTGATGGTGAAGAGTTTTGTCTTAGTGCAGAGGATATAGGAAGCCAATGGAGGGTTTTGAAGGGTGGAGAGATGTGTGCTGAGTGATATTTCAGTAAAATGATTCATGTAGAAGTGTGTAGTGTAGATTCACATGAGGAGAGGCTGGAGGGCAGAAAAACTATTGAGGAGAATGATACAATACCCTAAAACATGTACTCAAGTGATATCCATTTGAGAGAAAAAGAAGGGGTGGATGGCCGCAATGTTATATAATAATAATGGGCAGGATTTGGCAGTAGATTAAATGTGAGAGTGAAAGGATAGAGAGGCTTCAAAATGTCATCAAGGACCTATAAAATAGCGAGGAAGCTGGTGATAATCGTAGTATTTATTAAGCACTTACCATGTGCCAATCACTGTACTAGGCACTGGGCTAGATACAAAATATTTATGTTGGAAACAGTCCCTGTCCCACATGTCCTACCTCTGCATCAGACAGAAACTCCTTACCACTGGTTTTAAAGCACTCAATTAGCTCACCCCATCCTACCTCACCTCATTAATCTCCTACTACAACCCAGCCCACACACTCTGCTCCTCTGGTGCCAGCTTAATCACTGAGCCTCCATCTAATCCGTCTTGCTGCTGACCCTTTTCCGATGTCTTCTCACTAGCCTGGCTCTCCCTCCCCCTCCTTGTATACCAGATCACCACTCTCTCCATCTTCAAAGCACAATTAAGGTCACATCTTTTCCATGAGCCCTTCCCTGTCTAGGCACTCTTTTTCCTGTCTCACTCTTCCATCTGTGTTGTCTATGCACTTGGATTTGTGACCTTTGGACATTTGATATTTGCCCCACCTCCAACTACACAGCACTTATATACACATCTTTAAATTATTTATTACAAATTATTTATTCATTTTAATGCCTGCCTCTCCCTCCAGACTGTAAGTTCATTATCAGCAGGAAATGTGTCTGCTAATTCTCTTGTATGTACTCTCTCAAGCACTTAGAACCGTGGTCTGCACATAGTAAGCACTAAATAAATACTATTTATTGATGGGGCTAACAGTTTAAATGGGAAGGAAAATGGTATTTAATCTTCATTTTATAGATGAGGAAACTGAGGCACAGAGAAGTGATTTGCCCCTGGTCACATAGTAGACATGTGGCCGAGATGAGATTAGAACCCAGGTCCTCTGACTCACAGGCCCATACCCTAGCCACTAGGCCACACTATTGACTAAGACAGGAAAGTTAGGAGAAGGTTTAGGGGCAAGGTGATTAGCTACATGTAGAACAACTTGAGTTCGAGGTAGCACTGAAGCTTCCAAGATCAGATGTTCCAGAGGCAAGAAGAGATGAAAAGTTGCAGACCAAAAGAAAGGCCAGGTTGGGAGAATAGATTTGGCAGTCATCATCCACATCATGGTAATAGTTGAAATCCTAAAAGACTGACTGTAGAGAGAAAAGAAAATGTGGTGATCAAGAGCAGAGCCTTGTTTAACCCCTCTTGGAGTAAGTTGAGGCAGAAGAGTGAAAATGAGAAGGAATGGCAGCAAGGTAGGAGGAGATCTAGGTTAGTTCTATGTCAGGAAAACTAAAGCCTGATAGTATTTTGAGGAGGAGGGAGTCTAAGGAGCTAAGAAGTGGAGGATAATCAGTAGAGAGGATAGCCACCTGGCCATGACTATAAGGAGGTCATGGCTGTATGGAGGTCATAACTCAGTCTCAGTGGAGGGAAAAGTTCCCAAATCAGTAAAGAGAGCTGGGGGAGAGAAAAAATGAGTGGAGAAAGTATAACAACAATGTTAAGTTTCTCAAATACTATTTTATAAGGTTTCATCATTGAGACACTCTAATGGGTTTGTCATTTTAAGGTCCTCTGAGTTTAGCAGAAATCAAGAACATGGTGATGAGTGACCTGGTTTGGACTATCTTCTTCATGGCTCTGACTAGCCTTGGGCTCCTGGGCAATTCATCCCTGCTCATGCTGTATGTCAACATTTTCATCACTCATCCCCATCATAGGAAGTCGACAGATCTGATCCTCACCCACCTGACCGTGGCCAACACCCTGATGCTTCTCACCCAGTGTGCCCCAGGAATGGTGATGGCCTTTGGACTGAAGACTCTCGTAGGCACCACTGGATGCCAGATCATCTTGTACATCAGAAGGGTGGCCTGGGCCCTTTCTATCTGCACTCGTGTCTCCTGAGCAATTTCCAGGCCATCACCATCAGTCCCAGCATCTCCCTCTTTGCCCAGCTCAAACCCAGAGCCCCCGGTTATATTTTCCCTTCCTCTGTCTTCTTCTGGATTCTCAATCTGTTGACAGACATTAATTTTCTTAAGTCCGTAATAGCCATTGGGAATGACACCGTCACTGTCAGTGTTCCCAGAAGTAAGTCCTGTTCCAGTTCCCAGAGGGAAAGCCTCTTAAAACGAGATGCTTTTGAAAGTCTCATGACTCTACGTGATGTCTTTTTTGTGTTCCTCATGAGTTGGACCAGTGGCTACATGGTGATGATGCTACACCAACACCAGAAGCAAGTCCAGCACATCCACAGCAACAGCCTCTCCCCCAAATCTTCTGCAGAGGCCAAAGCCACCCAGACCATCCTGCTCCTGGTCATTTCCTTTGTTTGTTTTTACTCCATCAACTCCAGCTTCAACCTGACCTTGTATTTTGTTCCAGAGAAAGACTAGAGATTTTATGACCCAGTATTATTTCTCGGTGCTTGTTATGCCTTCTTCTGTCCTTTTGTGTTGATTAGCAAAGATCCTCGGGTCCCCACGGTACAGGGTGTCCTGAAAAAGATAAGAGGAAACACTTGGTCCCCTGGATTCCAGCCAAGAACAACAGGTCACCTCCCTGCCTCTTTCTCAGCCCACTGACTCTTAGTAAAGATGCCAATGATAGGAAGCAAGAGATGCTAAAAGAGGAGGGCCAGTGAAACCTCCACTGAGAGAATTGCTTAGGAAGATTTCACTTCTCTGTCTTTCCCTTTCAACGTGGACCCACTACTCTCCCCTATTCTCAACTGCATATTTCCAGTGAAGATGTTCTCAATGAAAATGGCAGCCAGGTGACCAATCAGCCCTATTTGTTGATCATGATAGAGTATCACTTAACAGGACAGGACCCATACCCATACCGACTTTATTCTCTCACCAACTTTCCACTTCTCTCATTTCTTATGGTATTTGTTAAGTGCTTGCAATATGCCAGGCTCTGTATTAAGTACTAGGTAAAAGATACGAGATAATTGGGATGGTCACAGTCCCGGTCCCACGTCGGGCTCATGGTCTTAATCCCCATTTTACAGATGAAGTAGGTAAGGTACAGAGAAGTTAAGTGACTTTCCCAAGGGCATACAGCAAACAAGTGGCAGAGATGGGATTAGAACCCAGGTCCTCTGACTCCCAGCACATTCTTTTCACCAGGCCACGCTGATTCTCTTTGTCATCATCATCATCATCATCATCATCATCATCATCATGGTATTTACTGAGTGCTTCCTGGGTGCATATACATAATGCATAAATATAAAATATATATAATACATAAATATCACTACTGATGTACCTATGGCCAATCGCTTTTCCCCACTTTTTTTAATGGCATTTGTTCAGTTCTTACTAAGTGTCAGGCACCGGACCTAAACTCTTAGATTGTAAGCCACCCAATGAACAGGGACCATGTCTAATTCTTTCAATAGTATTTATTGAGCTCTTACTGTTTGCAGAGCACTGTACTCAACGCTTGTTCCTGCCTGTCTTCTCTCTCCATGCCTAGCACAGTCCTATGCCCATGGTAAGAGCTTAATAAATATTATTACTACTACTCTTCCCATCAGTTATATTTACAAATCTGTTGGAAATCTCCTTTTAACATTTTATTTGAATATTTACCTCACTGGCAATTATTCCATTTCTAAAACTCTATTTCTTCAATTTAATATATCAAGTTAAGGTCCTCTCCCAAATTCTTTGCTTTCACTCACCAGCTCAGATGTTTTGTTAACTAGATTATAATATCCTTAAGGGAAGGGATTGTGTATACATATTGTAATACTCCCCCAAGTGCTCAGTCCAATAATCTGTCCACTGTAGGCATTCTATACCATGGATGTTTCGATTAGGTACTATGAACTCTCTGATGCATGGTATTGGATTCACAAAGGAAATGTATAAAAGACTCTTCAAAATTATATTCACAGTACTCCATTTGTAGAGCACTGGTGAATTGTGGCAGATCTTCTCTGTCAAGAGGGGGGGGCTCTCAAATAAATTTTCAGTGAACACAGTTGTGACTATATTTGTTGTATGGCTCCATTCATAATTCAGTTACATTACTGCTTGATGGGAATTGGTAGTGGCAATTTACCAAATTCTCTGCCCAAAGACCCCCACTGTAGAGACCAGTAAGGAGGAGGAAGAAGATGATGGAAAGAGTGTCTCTCTATATGCCTGACACCCCTTGTTTCCTGACCACAAGGACTGGTAAATCCTACAGTGAGAGAACTGAGTCAGGAATCTGCATTCTCTCCCTTTTCCTCCCCACTGGAATGGATATTCGTCCTTAATCTTAGGCTCAAACATATGGGTTCCAGACTACTTTCCCTCATGGAAAGTAGAGGGAAATATACTTAGTGATATGATAGGGGGATGGCTGAATGCCAAGCTAGTTCCTCATGCCCTCTAACCCACTACCTCATCATTCTTCCTTTCCTTTCTCCTCACCCGCTCACTTAGAATGTGTTCTATCCCACTTTACTGGTTTTGAGGTGCAATGCAATTGCCAACATAGTTGTTACTGTTATAACCCTCTAAGTGTTATTCTTAACATCAGCTCACACCAGGGCCTCAAGCTTAACCAAGTTGAATCAATGAATCAGTGGTATTTATTGCACTTATTATGTGCAGAGTCTTGTACTAAGCTACTCACCTAGAAAAGCAGTAGACAGAAAGGAGCCAGTGATATGAATTGTTGTATCACTGCTGTATCACCAAAAATTTCAGTGAGCCATGGTCTAATGATGTGTCTTTGTTTCCAGAATGGCACAAGGAGAATTCTCTTTGATTATCAATCAATTATGTCATTTATTAAGCACACAGTGTGTGCTGTACTAAGTGCTTGGAAAAGTACAATACAATACAATGGATGTCATTTCTGGTCCTTAGGATCCCAAGTATAGGGCCAGCCAACTGCATTTTGCATTACTGTGTAAGGTAGCAGTGGAGTCTTGTAGAATAAGAAAGGAAGTAGAGGTAGGAGGCTAAGATTTGAATCTTGGCTCTGCCAGAGTGACTGAGAGGCTGTATTGAACCTCAGACCTCCTTCACCTCTCTTGTTCAATTTCTCCATCTATAAAGTGGAGAGAATAATCCCTGCCCACCCTACCCCACAAAGCTATAAATGTAACAAAATGAGATTACAAATACAGAAAGCACTTGGACAAGACTATAGCTGTACTGAAGCTTCATGAACCATTTTTGGAGAAAGAAAACAGTGTAAACTAGCTCTGCCACCTCTTGCCTGCTGTGTGACCTTGGGAAAGTCATTTCATGCATATGTGTCTCTGTTTCCTCATTTTTAAAATGGGATTTAATATTGGTTCTCCCTTCTCTAAGACTGCAAGTTCCATATAGGATGGGAACTATGTTCTACCTGATTATCTTGTATAATAATAATGTTGGTATTTGTTAAGTGCTTACTATGTGCCAAGCACTGTTCTAAGTGCTGGGGTAGACATAGGGGAATCAGGTTGTCCCACGTGGGACTCACACTCTTAATCCCCATTTTACAGATGAGGGAACTGAGGCACAGAGAAGTTAAGTGACTTGCCCACAGTCACACAGCCAACAAGTGGCAGAGCTGGGATTCGAACTCATGAATCCTGACTCCAAAGCCCATGCTCTTTTCACTGAGCCACGCTGCTTCTCCATCTTTCCTAGGACTTGGCATAAATTAAGTCCTTGACAATACAATGATTTTGACAAACCTAAAACCACACTCATCATAAACTTTACCCCATTGCTGCAATGCATTGTAATCAAGTCCAAATCCCTTCCTCTGACCCAGATAATATTAATGAAAGTGAGGACAAAATAGAGGCAGGGGACTTGGACTATAATTACTGCAAAATCACTTCTAGTGCTAGGCTTCTGAGAAAAATCACGACCCTTCCCCTGTTACCCAATATTCACCACTCAAGTGGCAAAGGATTTACTCCTCAGTTGACACTCTGTATCTCATTATTACCCGAATTACTCATTCGATTATTTCATTCAAGCATCAGTGTTATTTCAAGGAGCATTTCCAACAGGGAGAGAAGTTGGTCCCTGTTTTGGAGACATCCCAGACTCCCACTACAGAATCTGTCGCAACACCATCAGTTGACACTGTAATTGTAGTCCTGGGGGAAGAGCTCCTACAGTCAAGCTATAACTGCTGCCCTACCCCTGCCCTTTCAGGTATAGAAAAAGCAAGCCCTTCTCTGCCCAGCATGTGGCAGGGGAGAACAGACCAGCCCAGGTGAGTGCCCTTAGGAGTTAAGCTCGAATATGGGAGGGGGAGGCAGAAACAGTGGGAGCAGGCTGGGCTCAGGGACTCTGAGTGCTGGGATGGCGTAAAAGAAATAACACTTCCTGCAGGTGGTTTCTGGGATGAGCTGAGTTCTCTGCACTTGTCCATGACCTGCTCCTGGACTTGCTGTTCACAGCAGACTTATCTAGGGGGACTTGAATTCTGCAATAACAGAAGCATATTTTTATGATGTTATTTGTTACACGCTTACTTTGTTTCAGGCACTATGTTAAGCAATGGGGAAGGTTCAACGATCATCTTGGACACAGTCCATGTCCCACATGGGGCTCAGTCTTAATCCCCATTTTATAGATGTGGTAACTGAAGTATGGAGAAGTTAGTTGACTTGCTCAAGGTCACATAGTGGCCAAGTAGCAGAGCCAGAATTAGAACCCAGATCCTTCTGACCCATAAGCACATGGTTTATCCACTAGGCCACTCTGCTCTTCTAATCCATGCATCCAGTTCTTGACTCTGACTTCCCTCTTCCCTAATCTCTGTGTCTTTGCCCATCCCTTCTCTCTCACTCAGCCCTTTTCTTCACATCCATGTGCTCAAGAAAATTGGAGTCTGGGTATGGGAGAAAAGAGGGAACTGAGAAGGAGCAGAAGAGGTGAATATTGAGATATAACAGTATTACTGAAAATGATGCTAATCTCTAAAACAGGGCCCTCCACCATTTCTCTAAACATTAATAACAACAATTATAATCATAATTACAATTATGGTATTTGCTAAGTGCTTACTATATGCCAGGCACTGTACTAAGCACTTGGGTAGATATAAGCAAATTGGGTTGGACAGAGTCCCTGTCCCATGTGGAGCTCACAATCTCAATCCCCATTTTACAGATGAGGTAACTGAGGCACAGAGAAGTGAAGTGACTTGCCCAAGGTCACACAGCAGAAAAGTGGAAAAGCTGGGATTAGAAACCATGCCCATGCTCTATGCCATGCTGACCTCCTGTAACAATTCTAATTTATTAATCACTAGTAAAATGGACTTTGCACATTTTATCCTTGATCTTACTCATTGTCTTCTGGATTACATTGATTTTAGCCAAAGTGACACATATTTGATCAAGTATCATTACCTCTAATTGAAATCTCAGATTTGAGGCTCAACTGGTGTTCACAACAAGACTCCAACCTTCCCCATACTGATTTATCAGTTTAATATTTCATTTCTATCCCTCTATCAAAGGAGTGTTATAGAGTCAATAAATTAATTTTACAAAATCTTCCCTGACATTTTTTTTTATCCCAATGCCTTCCTTTACCAATGTTTCCACTTTATACCTAATTTCTGAACTGGGTCCTTCAATATTAACTACAGATATCATCCCCAGAATTTCCTAAACCCCAAAAGGTCAGGAACAGTCATTTTTATATTCTCCTAACACTTCAAAAAAGTGAAAAGTCTCAAATAGGAATTGTAGAAATCGATAAGGTTAGTGAAAGGACTGTCCTTTCTCTAATTCCCCTGAACAAGGACCCTTCCTATGGCAGAAATGATGCTTTTGGCTACAGGGACTGTGAGTCTAAAATAGTTTGAAGGGGCAGTGTAGGTTTTGAAAAAACTATATGCTAGCATTTATTGAGCACTTACTGTGTCCTAAGCACTGTACTAAGCATGGAGTAGATAAAAGATAATCATGTAGGGTACAATCCCGGTACCAAAAGAGGCTCACAGTTCAAGTATGAAGAAGAACAGGTCTGCATCCCCATTTTACAAGGGAGGAAACTGGGACATAGAAAATTTGAGTGAGTAGTTTTAGGTCACACAGCAGGTAAATGGCAAAATCTGGACTAAAACTCAGGTCCTCTTACTCCCAGGTCTGGGCTCTTTCCACTAGAAATCCAGTGAAGCAGGGACTTGCCATTGACCAAGTTCAACATATGCAAATATGTGTCTATGTGTCAGGTTTAATAAGTGCCTGCCCAGAGGAAGAAGGTGCAGGCCTTCAGAGAGCAGGTAAGCAGAAGACTGTGGAGGTGTGAGATTTTTAATTTTTTAAAATTTGTTGAACACTTTCTATGTACCAGAAACTGTACTGAGCCCTGGGGTAGATACAGGTGAATCAGGTTGAACACAATCCACACGACCTATATGGGATTGGAACATTAAGGGGGACCACAGGGTAGCTTGCCTAGCTGGTATAAAGGTGGCACAACATGCCAGATGGGTTGGTAGACTGTTGAAGGGACGAGCTAATGGTTATCAATCAATCAATCAATGCTTGAACACTCACTGTGTACAGAGCATTGTACTAAGTGCTGGGAGAGAATGCACAGGTAGGAATTGGACATGGTCCCTATCCCTTGAGGGGCTCACAATTTAAGCACGGAGAAGGGATTGGAGGCGGACATATCAGGAGTGATGAAACATTAAAACAAAACACAAGCAAATTCACAAAGACTTGGTGGTGATAGAGGAGTACAAGAGTGTCTGGAAACACATGTCAGGCGGCCATGAAACATGCTGGTAGCTGGATCCCTCAGTGGTGGGAAGGAAGGCAGAGATTGCCACAGTGATTTTCTCAACAGTGATGGGATCCCAATGATAGTATTTGCTGGACTGATGCTAGGTACACATGCAGGGCCTCAAAAGTAGTCAGTCATCCAGATCTGAGATGTGACTGAGAGTGATTCAGAGAGAAAGATTTTTAGTTTCAGTAAGGATAGGGATCTTCTGGGACAGGTGAAAATTAGGAGAGGCAGCCTCCCTCATCTCTACCAGGCCTCTGGCATTAAATGTTAGAAGTTGGTTAAGCAACTGAAAGCAGGAGTAACGCCTGTGAGTGTGGACAGAGAAAAAGACATGGATTGACTCAACCCTGGAGAAGTGAGGTGATGTAAATTGGAAGGAGTTCTGACTGTGGGGAGTGAAAGCTAGGGATTCAAAGGAAAAACAAAGGGACATTGAGGAAACTGATGAGAGGGGATTAGTTTGCCCAACAGGCAAGGAAACTGGTCCATGGAAATCTGGCAGAAATAGAAGCAAAGATTGGTGACTGTTTCTGCAGCTATACTAAAAATATAAAAATGAAAATGGATGGATTGGCATTCTTGGTGATGGGTAGGGGGCAAGTGTGTGGTCTGGGTTGTAGCTGGAAATCAGCACTTGGATCAGTGTAGTAGCACTTTGGATTGAGGAGAAAGGGCAGACTTTAGAGATGTTATGTAGGTTGAACCTACAGGATTTGGTGACACTGAATATGTGGGTTGAAATGAAATGGATGAGTTGAGGTTAATGCCGAGGTTAGGGACTTGTGAGACAGCAATGATAGGGTTGTTTTCTAGAGTGATGGGGAAAACATGGGGAGGACAGGGTTTGGGTGGAAAGATAAGGAGTTCTGTTATGGACCTATTAAATTTGCTGTGTCACCTGAACATCCAAGTAGAGATGTCCTGAAGGCAGGAGGAAATATGAGAAAGAGAGAGGTCAGGACTGGAGAGGGAAATCTGAGAATCATCTGCTTAGAGATGGTAGTTGAGCCTGTGGGAGGCAGATGAGATCTCCAAGGGTGTGGCTGTAGAATGTGAATAGAGAAGCGCCGTGGCTCAGTGGAAAGATCACGGGCTTGGGAGTCAGCAGTCATGGGTTCAAATCCTGGCTCTGCCACATGTCAGTTGTGTGACTGTGGGCAAGTCACTTAACTTTTCTGTGCCTCAGTTACCTTATCTGTAAAATGGGGATTAAGACTGTGAGCCTCACATGAGACAACCTGATTACCCTGTATCTACCCCAGCGCTTAGAACAGTGCTCTGCATATAGTAAGCGCTTAACAAATACCAATATTATTTAAAGGGAAAGAAAGCTGAGCCTTGAGGAACTCTCACAGTTAGAGGATGGGGAGCAGAGGAGAAGGCTGCCAAAGAGACTGAGAAAGAGTGGCCAGAGAGAAAGGGGGATGCCCAGGAGAGGATAACGTTAGTGAAGGCGTGGATAGCTAATCAATCAGTCAATGGTAGCTACTGAGCGTGTACTGTGTGCATAGCACTGTCCTAAAGTTTGGAGAGAGCATGATACAACAGATAATATTTCAAGGAGAAAAGGAGTAGTCCACAATTCAAAGGTAGCTGAGAGGTCGAGGAGAATTAGGATAGAGTAGAGGCCATTGGATTTAGCAAGAAAGATGTCATTGGTGACCTTAGAAGGGACATTTCTGTGAATTGAAGAGGGCAGAAGCCAGATTGGAGGAGGGGATTAGTGAAAGAATTGGAGGAGAAGAAGAGGAGGCAGCAGTGTAGACAACTTTCTCAAGGAGTTTGGAGAGGATTAGTAGGAGGTATATGGGGTGATAACTGGAGGGAGCACTGAGGCAAGGGAGAGTTTTTTACGATAGGGGATATATGAGCATGTTTGAAAGCATGGGGAAAGATCCATTGGAAAGTGATTGGCTGAAGATGGTGATCAGAGAGAGGGTAGACAAAATCTCTGTCCTCAAGGAGATTACAATCTAGTATCTTACATTCAACTCACAGACAGTAGTTGCACTTTGTATGCATCTATAACTCTATGATATTCTCCCAAGCACTTAACACAATGCTTAGCACAAAGAAGACACTCAGCAAATAGTTTCGTTGATTAAAGGAGGATGTAGTCCTCAATTGTCAAGTCCGCCTGCACTTTATGCATAACCAAATGGGCTTGACACATGAGAGAACAGAGTTTCATCCATAGACTTTCAAATTACACTATACATTTTCCCTTCCAGACACAGGGGTTTTTAAAACAATATGCTACCGGGACCTTTTTGTGTAGGTGTTTGAGTGTGTTTATGTTTTTGTTTTTAAGGGAAGGAGATTGTAGGTATTGGAATATCCAAAGTGTCATCACAGATATCCATAAGTCATTCTATTGGATGCTTCACCCAGTGGGCTGGTATCCAGAATTTGACGATGATTCCAGGAAGAAAAGGCTTAACCACTCTCCACTGTGCTACAAATGATCTCATTTGAGGGTTTAGCCATGATGAGTGCTTTTAAGCTGTTATTTAAGGTGTTTCAGAGTGGCCATTCTGAATACGTCAAGAAAATGCTATTGAGTGACCTGGTCTTCATAATTCTTTTCCTTATTCAGACTGGGGTTGGGTTTCTGGAAAACTCAATACTGTTCATACTTTATGCCAGAGTCTTCAGTTCCCAGGCCCATCACAAGAAGTCCACTGACCTGATCCTTGCCCATCTGACCATGGCCAACATGGTGACACTTCTCACACAGGTGGCCCCAGGGATGGTTCTGGCCATCAATTGGGATTATTCTCTGGGAGTGGTGGGGTGCCAGATTGTCTTGTACATCAGGAGAGTGTCCCGGGGCCTTTCCATCTGCACCACATGTCTCCTGAGCGTGTTTCAGGCTATCACCATCAGTCCCAGCACCTCCCTGTGGGCCCAATTCAAACGCAGCCTCCCCAAGTATATCCTCCCTGCCTTTCTCTTTTTCTGGATCCTCAACCTCAACGTAGAAATGAACATACTAAAATCTATTGAAAACAGCAAAAATGTCACTCTCACCATCCATATTCACAGCAGAAAATGTTGTATTAGCATGGTCCAGGGGAATTATTTAAATAATGTGGCTTTTCTAACAGTCAAGACGCTCCGAGATGTCATCTTTGTGTTCCTCATGAGCTGGTCCAGTGGCTACATGGTGCTTGTGCTCTACCGACACCGTAAACAAGTCCAGCACATCCACAGCACCAGCATCTCCTCCAAGTCCGTTGCAGAGACCAGAGCCACCCAGACCATCCTGCTCCTCGTCACCTGCTTTGTTTCCTTTTATTGCATTAACAGCGGCCTTACTTTGGCTTTAAATTTTATTAAGGAGGATGACTTGAGGTTTTATGATCCTGTATTATTTCTGGGTTCCTGTTACTCTTTCTTTGGACCACTGATGCTCATCAGTAATGATCCCCGGGTACCCAAACTCCAATGTCCTATAGGAAGAGGGAGATCCCGCTCCATATAGGGATCCCAGAGTTGAGAAGCAATTTACCTGTCCTCTAAATACATTGCCCACAGACCTTCTGTAAAGTCACTGGTTAGAAAGACGAGCAGGCTCTGGGAGCCCAACATCTTGTTTGTGCGACTATCCCTGAACCAGACCACAAGGATCCCTGGAATCCCCACTATCTGTAATATTTTCCCATCTCTCCCCACCTGGAAAGATCATGGACTGATTGATCAGATCCATGGGAGCACAGTAACAGAGAGTGCATTCTTTGTTGGAAAGGGAATACTTAACTATATCTTTCTGTGTTCTCGTCTAGACTGCCCTTCCAATGCCCATTCCTTTCCTTCAATCCATATACTCCATCCAGCTCTATTTCTGTGGAGGTGATAGAAAGGGATCATGATAGTTTTCATCTTATTCATCATAAGCATCACAATTTTCTTCACTTACTTCAATCTCTTGTCTTCCTTCTTTTCTCCTTAATTCTTACCTTTTGACAGAAAGTAATCCTGGATGGAGGTTCCTGTTTGTTTTAAAGTGACTTGAATTCAGAAGGAGATGTTAATGATCAAATAAGTATATGGCAAAAAGAATATGTCCAGTTGAAATCCAAGATGGTGTCCTGTAACACTAAAGTTGAAATGCATCATAAGATGACGTCTTCTTTAAATGTTCCTTTTCAATATTAAGAATATGGGTTTGGAATCAGAAACTTGCCCAAACACTGCTGGTATAAAAGTCAGGATGCAGGAATCAAGGCAGGATAGGATGAGTATGTGCCCTGTATCAGCATAGTAGTGGTTTGGATGGAGAGAAAAAGGGTGGATTTAAGCAATTTTGTGAAGACAAAACTGACAAGATTTGGTGATAGATTGAATATTTGTGTTGAATGACAGAGATGAGTCAAGAACAATACAAAGATTATGGGCTTGTGAGATAGGGAGAATAGTTACATTGTCTTGAGTTATGGGAAAGACAGAGGGAGGAGAGGGTTTGGGTGGGAAGATACAGAGTTCTGTCGTGGCATGTTTAGTTTGAGGTGTCAGTGGGACATCCAAGTAGAGATGTCCTGAAGGCAGGATGGAAGTGTTACTGTGAGAGAAGGAGAAATGTTAGGGCTGGAGATGTAGATTTGGGAAACATTTACTTAGAGATGTTAGTTCAAGTCAAGGGAAAGAATGAGTTCTCCAAGGGAGTGAGTGTGGAGAATAGAAGGAACCCAGAACTGAGCCTTGAGGGATACCCACTGTCAGAGGGTGGGAGGCAGAAGAGGAGCCTACAGAAGAGACTGAGAAGTAGTGGTTAGAGAGCTAGGAGGAGAACCAAGGGAAGACAATGTCAGTGAACCCAAGGTTCGATAAAGTTTCAAGAAGGGGGTGGTCCATGATGTAGAAGCCAGATGAGAAGTCTAGGAGGATTAGGATGGAGTAGAGGCTGTCAGATTTGGTGAGAAGAAGGTGATTGGTTACCTTAGAAAGGGAGTTTTCATGGAGTGGAGGGGGCAAAAACCAGATTGGAGGGGATTAAGGAGAAAACTCTAAGAGAGAAAATGGAGATGGGGATATAAACTTCTCTCATTCATTCACTCAATCATATTTATTGAGCGCTTACTATGTGCAGAACACTGTACTAAGCACTTGGAAAGTACAATTCAGCAACAATTCCTGTCTCCAGGAGTTTGGAGAGAAATGATAGGAGGAAGGTGGAATGATAACTAGAGGGAGCCATGGGATTAAGACTGGGTTTTTTTAGGATAGTGGATATATAAGCATGTTTGAAAGCAGTGGGAAAAAAGCCACTGGAAAGTCAACTGTTGAAGATGACAGTCAAGGAAGGAGAAAGGGAGGGGGCAAATGTTTTAATAAGGTTTGAAGGAATGGGGTGTTGCTTGAACTGGTCTGTGCTTCAGTTTATTCATCTATTGAATGGAAATCCCTGCTCCACTCTACCTTACATGGATATTGTGGGACAAAATAAAACAAGTGTAAAAGAACTGTGGCAAACCAACTGAGGTATAATTTCCAGGCATTAACACTATTGGTTGAAATGGAGAAAACAGAGATGGGTATATCCTTGCAAGCCATTTGCAAAAAATATCCCTGTGAAATATCTCTACTTGAATTTTCTCATGCCCTTTCTTCATCCCTAGCCATTCCATTCTCCTCTTCCTCATTTTATGTACCTCTGTGAGCTCAGACGTTCCATCTTTGGGTAAGTCTAATGTGTTGGTGTCACAGCCACCATTTTGCAGAAGCAGTCAAAGTTGCACGATCCTAGAACATTTCTCTGAAAGCAACTTTAAACTCTCCACTTGCTCCAGAGCCTTTGGGGTTCTCTCCCAAGTCTGTAGGACCTTTCACTCCTTGTCTCAGCCTTAAGAACGGGCGGCAGGAACTGCCACAGATTTGGGGAAAAAATGGATTAAATGCATTTAGCTCTATAGGAGCACCAAGGGAAAATCATACTCTGCATTGTAAAATCAGACGACTGGCCACGTGGATAGCTGGTGTTTGCTGCCAATCAACATCCATTCTGCTGTTCCAACCATTTGTCAGGGAGAGGGATATGGGAGAAACATTGCTCAGGGAAGCTTTGCGTGGACAGAATTGAGGGCTAGGGATGGAGCCCCTCGTGGAAACATGGGTATTCTGGAGAGTTAGGTACCCCACAGTCAGATGTCCTGTTGTTCCCATGTGAAACCCTTATGGACTGGTGATCTCTGGCTACCCGGTTCACCCCTTAGAAGCAGAAAGGCATAAAAAATGGAGTCAACATATGGATCAATCTCTTGCCCCCTGCCAGCCAGTGGAGGAAGAGAATGAGGATGCTGCCAATTCATTTCTGGTCCTCACAGGGCTTTGGGAAACCACCCTTGCCTAATCTCTCATTTCATCATCCTATTTTCCCTCCCTACTGTGTCACCCACGCACTTGAGAGAGTTGATACCCCTTAAGCACTTAGTCATTCACCATACCCCAATCCCCCCAGCACTTAGGTACTTTGGCTCATTTCTTCAGTAGCAATAGCCAGTCAGCACCAGTGGATCTTGGGCAATGGATTCTTGTACAGACCTATAGGGTGCCCACCACACTGCCCAGGTGGATGGGACGAGGCAAAGCCCTAAGGGGAACATGATGCTTCACAAGGTTCATTACAGGGTTGGGGGGGGGCGTTCATTCAGCCCCCCTCTGGTGCTGGGGTCTGACTGTGGCAGTGTGGCCTAGTGGAAACAGCACAGGACTGAGAGTCCAAAGACTAGGGTTCTAGTCTCCACTCTGCCACTTATCTGCTCTGTGACATCTAGCCAATCACTTCACTTCTCTGTGCCTTTGTTACCTCAACTGTAAAATGGGGATTCAAAAAACCTGTTTTCCTTCCCTCTTAGACTATGAATGCCATTTGGAACAGAGACTGTCTCCAATCTATTTTATCTCTAATCCAGGGCATGGCACATAGTAAATACCCACAAATACAACAATTATTAATATTTTTACCAGGCTCCAGGGCCTGGGGATGACCAGGAGGGCAGTGTGGGAGAAGCTTCTATTTTTGAACCTATTGATTCCTCTTTCTCCTTTATCCTTCCTTTCCCCCTTTTGAGCACTGTGCCAGCAGTTTAGGAGAGTACAGTAGAGTGACTAGACCCAATTCCTGCCCACTTAACAGAAGGTATTGTGCTATACCAGAATTTCCAGAAATGGCACCACCTAATCCAGTAGTGACAGGAGGTTGCACTTCCTTATAAGGAAGATCCACAAAGGTTAAGGCCAGCACTCTCTCTTGGTAGGCTGCCACAGTGGGGAAACACCTGACTTCCAGAGAGTTCTTCTTGGTGTATTCTTAAACCTCTACTCGATGCAACTTGAGCTCCTTCCTCTAACTTTGGAGAACTTTTACTCCAGCTCTAGCAAGTCAGGCCAGTGTACGCACCTTTGTCCTAAGTTCCAAAAAATGACCTTGAAGTCACCTATGGAGCACCACCCTACTTCTCTGGAAGGGCTTTGGCTTCCATGAAACCAGCAGAGTGAAAGGGAGAGTTTCTATCCTTATTTAATGATAGTATTTTTTAAGCCCTTATTATTTGCCAGGCACTGTACTAAGATGTGGGGTGGATACAAGCAAATTGTGTTGGACACAGTCCCTGAACCATGTGGGACTCACAGTCTCAATCCCCATTTTATAGATGAGGTAACTGAGGCACAGATAAATGAAGTGACTTGCCCAAGGTCACACAGCAGACATGTGCAAAGCCGGATTTAGAACTCATGATCTTCTGACACCCAGGTCCATGCTTTATCCATTTCACCATGCTCCTTCTCACTCATTTTCCACTGGGAAGGCATAGCCACCCCAAACACTTAAATGTCATACACATGGCAGTGGGATAGCAGCCGCTGCTTGGGATCACACTTATGACAAGCTCAGCATGGGCTTGGCTCCAGCTCCAAGCTACTTGCTGGAGGTGCCCAGTACCATGGCTCTCCCCCTTGTGCTGGTACAGTGAATAACATAATGGACTAGTGTGATTTGGTAATATCCCATGAGATCAAGCCTCAAGCCTCAAAAAACCTTAGTCTCAAGTTGGCCCATTCCCTATAATTAATTACTTAGTTCAGTCTTCTGTTACTTAATTCCACTCTCAGTGCAATGTTGGGGAATACTTCCACCGGGGAGGTAACTGTCCCTTCTTGGGAGATGCCTCAGATTCCAACTGCTGACAGTGCCAAAGCAAAAGCAAATGATGCTGTAATCTCTACTCTTGGTAGCATCTGAGCTCACCACCCCAGCACTATAACCAGGCACAGACGGCACAAACTCTTCATTTCCTCACTTGGTGAAGGGGCGTCCAGCTCAGACCAGGTGAGTCTCTCCTTGTATTCCAATATCTGATATAGGACAGGGAGGAAGCAACAGAGATGGAGCCAGATTGGTTCTCAGGTACTATGGGTACTGAAGATGTAACAGGAAAACTTTCTGAATGGAGCCTCTGAATAGCTGATACCTCAGTTTCTTTCCCCAGCTTTCTCTCTGCCCTATTTTCTAGATTAGGTTCACTCTAGATTAGGCATAGTGGGAGATATTTCAGAAGTAGGATCTTTACGTTGAGGTCCTTCAATGGACAATTATTTATCAGTCCCTATTCTAATGTACGGCCTCCCTCTTGCAAAACTTCTATGTCCTCCCTTCCTCTAGCAACGTCTACAGAACCTGCTCTGCACAATTTTTCAGAAAAGAATTTGATGGCAGAATTATAGGGAGTGGAGATGGTGGTCAGAAGGTGTAGCGGGTCCAATCAAGAAATAAGTGTTCCTATTCAATATCTCTCTCTCTTTTCTAGGTGAACACACTCCCCAACCTCCCTAGGCTTTAAGCCACTCAATTGGCTCTCTCCCCACAACCTATCCTCACTCCTCTGATGTAACCCAGCCTTTGCACTCTGTTGTTTTAACACTAACCTACTCATTGTGCCTCACCCTCATCTGTCTCACCATCGACCCCCTGCTCACATCCTCCTTCCTGCCTACAACTTCCTCCTCTTTCATATCTGACTGATCACCACTCCCCCATCTTTAAAGCTCTATTAAAATCACATTTCCTCCAGAATAACCTCTCATCTCCCCATGCTATTCTCTTTCACTTCTGCAGTGCCTCTGCACTGGAATCCATACCCCGTAAACACTTTGATATTCACCTCACCCCACCTTCTCGGCACTTAGGTGCATATCCTTATAACCTGATGCCTACTCTACCAGTAATTTGTTCTAATATCTGTCTCCCCTGCTAGCCTGTAGGCTCCTTGAGGGCAAGGGTCATGTCTACTTAATCTACTGGACCCTCCCAAATGCTTAGCATAACGCTCGGCACATTTCAAGTGCTCAATAAATAATAATAATAATGTTGGTATTTGTTAAGCGCTTACTATGTGCAGAGCACTCTTCTAAGCGCTGGGATAGATACAGGGTAATCAGGTTGTCCCACGTGAGGCTCACAGTTAATCCCCATTTGACAGATGAGGTAACTGAGACACAGAGAAGTTAAGTGACTTGCCCACAGTCACACAGCTGACAAGTGGCAGAGCTGGGTTGATTGATTTGTTAGATGCCCTACGATACCCTAAAATTGGCAGTTTCTATGTTCATTCTATGATCCAATCTAGGACCTTCCTCATGTATTGATTCCCTCTGCATTCATGCCTGCCTTTTACAAGAGCTTTATCCTTGATCCCAGTCAAGTGCTTGGGAGAGTAGAATATAATAGAGGTGGTAGATAATAATAGACTTTGTTAAGCACTTACTATGTGCCAAGCACTGTTCAAACCACTGATGTGATCCCTAATCACAAGGACCCTCCAGTTTACAGGAGGAGCAAATCAATTACCTCTTCGATAGACAGGGATTGTCACTCTTTACTGCTGTACTGCACTTTCCCAAGCGCTTAGTAGGATGTTCTGCATGCAGTAAGTGCTTAATAAATATGATTGAATGAATTTTTCTCCCTCATTTTTCATACATACACCAACTGCTTTTTTATTTTTATTTTTCTTCTTCATTCCTTGCTATCTTTCCCTTTCTTCCCCTTGCCCTTGCAGTTCTTCTTCTGTTTTTCTTTTCTCTTTCTTCAGTCGTCCCTGAAAATCAAAAGATCCACAATACATTGACTGAATTAAAGTATTTTGTCCTTCCTTGTTTACTTCTTTCTCATTAAAGCCTTGCTTCCTTGTACTTCTCCTACTCTGGAAATTATCAGTCAATCAACCAATCAATAGAATTTACTGGGCACTTACTGCATGCAGACCACTGTCCTAAGCACTTCAGGAAGTATAGTACAAGAGATTTGGTAGACAAGATCCCTGCTCACAGAATGTACAGCCTACAGGAGGAGATAGACAAGTATTACATGAGCAAATTTCTTCTTGGAATCCTGTTTTACTCATGACTTTGTTATGCACATCGATTGTTTTACTTTTTTTAGTTGGTCAAAGATGTCAACGTTTCAATCAACCAATAGTATTTATTGAGCACTTACTCTTTGTGGAGCATTCAACTAAGTGCTTAAGAGACTGTAATAACATTAGTAGACAGAATCCCTGTCATCACGGAACTTCCATCTAGCATGGAAGGCAGCCACTTAAAAAAAAAATCACAGGTAAGACAAAGCTACAGAGTGAGTGCAATAGGTGAGGACCCAAGTGCTTAGATGACAGGGAGTGCTGAAGTAGCAGGAGATGCTGAATGGGGTGGCAAAATGAATGAATAATCAGGAAAGGCCTTCTCAAGGAGATACAGTTTCAGAAGAACTTTGAAGATGTGAAGAGCAGGGTCAGTCAGATGTAAATCAATCGATAAATCAATCAGTTATATTTATTAAGCAATTACTGTGAGTCAAGCAGTATACTAGGTCCTTGAGAGAGAATAAAACAGTAGAGTTGATAGACATGAGACCCACTCACAAGGAGTTCACAGTCTATTTTAAACAGGTTAGTGAAGTCTTCTAGCAGTAATTGCCCAAACACATGGGGCTCACAGTGTAAGAGGGAAAACAGATATTGAATGCCCATTTTATAAATAAGCAAACTTGAGACACAAAGAAGTGAAATGGTTTGCCCAAGGTCACACAGCAGGTAAATGACAGAGCTGGGATTAGACTTCCAGGCCAGTGCTCTTTCCACTTATTGGGCTCTGAGGATTTCACAAGCTTCCCTATGAGGGTATTTGTGGAGCAATTATTTTCCCCCACTTCAAAACCTTATTGAAGGCCCATGTCCTCCAAGAGGGCTTCCTCGACTAAGCCTTCTTTGCCTCTTCTCCCGCTCCACTGTCCCTTCTTTCTTCAACCTGACTTGCTCCTTTTATTCATCCCCTCTCCCAGCCCCACAGCACTTATGTACATGTCTGTAATTTATTTATTTCTATTGTTTTCTGTCTCCCCCTCTAGCTCGTTGTGGGCAGGGAATATGTCTGTTGTTATATTGTACTCTCCCAAGCACGTAGTACAGTGCTCTCTACACACTAAGTGCTCAATATGATCAAATAAATGAATTATTCACTGCAGGTCTTAAAGATAGTGAAAACCCCACTCAATTAATCAGTGGTATGTGTTGCCTGCTTTCTGTGGGCAGAGCACTGGAAGAACCTGAAGTTACAGTCAAACTTGGAGATTTGACTGCACAGTCCCTATTTCAGGTTCATTTGGGAACAATTATTGTCATGGATCTTTCCTTTCCTAGGAAAAGTGAGTTTTGTTTACAGCTTGAATGACAACATAGCTTCACAGAAAGAGCACAGATCTGGGAGACAGAAGAACCACGCTCTAATCCCATCTATGCCACTACTATAAAATCTTGGGAAAGTCACTGAATTCTGAGTCCTCAGTTTCCTTCTTTGTAAAGTGGGATTAAGATACCTGCTCTCCCAACCTAGTTGGTCATGAGGAACAGAAACTATGTCTCATCTGTTCATCTTGTGTCTTTCCCCAGGGCACGGAACTGTGGTACAGAAGAAGCCCTTAATAAGTACCATAATAATGAATTTACTTGAGGGTAGATACCTTGAAATTTACTATCCAACACTTTTTGCTCTTGCAACATCTGCTGGGAACCTGTGTCACATGTCATCATGCAATTAAATGGTGAATCAGCAATCCTCAGCAGCAGAATCCTTCTGCAGGAAGGGTCAACCAATATAAAAGCATCCTGGAAATTTAGCCAGTATTCTGGACAGTAAAGTCTGACCCAACTACAAGCATCTCAAATTTTACCATTTGAGTACTGAGCACCACTGCAACCAATTGGATCTCTTTCTTTATGCTGTTCCAGGCTCTACCACTGTCAAGAAATCAAGCAAATGCTGTCAAATGATGTGATCTTAATAATTTTCTTCCTGGCTCAGACTGGGATTGGGCTCTTGGGGAATTCCACACTGCTCATGCTGTATGTCAGTGTCATCATATCTCAGCCCCATCGGCAGAAGTCCACGGACCTGATCCTGACCCACCTGACAGGGTGACACTGCTCACCCAGGCTGCCCCGGGGATCGTGATGGCTTTTAGGTTGAAGATTCTCATGGATAACATTGGGTGTCAAATCGTGCTGTACATGAGAAGAGTGGCTGGGGGCTTGTCCATCTGCACCACTTGTCTCCTGAGCGTGTTCCAGGCCATCACCATCAGCCCCAGAACCTCCCTCTGGGGCCAGCTCAAACCCAGAGCCCCCAACTACATTCTCCCTTCTTTCCTCTTCTTCTGGATCATGTTGGTAGATATGAATGTTCTGAAATCAGTTTTTGTCTCCAGTAATGTCACTATCATCGTTCATGGCTAAGATAGAAAATCATGTTCTAGCTCGTCTCATGTTATATTTTTCAATGAGGTTGCATTTATGCGTGCCATGACTATGCGAGATCTGATCTTCATGTTCCTCATGAGCTGGGCCAGTGGCTACATGGACCTTGTGCTCTACCAACACTGCAAACAAGTCGAGCACATCCACAGCACCAGCCTCTCCCCAAAATCCTCAGCAGAGACCAGAGCCACCCAGACCATCCTGCTGCTCATCACCTGCTTTGTTTGCTTTTATTGCATCAACAGCAGCATTGTGCTTTTAAATTATACAGATGAAAAAGACCTGATACTGTATAGTGTGGCAACCTTTCTAGGTGCCTGTTATGCCTTCCTCTGTCCCTTGGTCCTGGTCTGCAGTGATTCCTGGGTCCCCAGGCCACAGTGTGAGCCCATGAAGACGCCAGGCCTTTCTGCTTCTGTAGATCCCTGTGGTGAACCACAATTTACCTTCTTATCTAATTCTCTGTCAATATCCCCACTATGAAAGCTATAGAGAGAGGAATGCATATACTTCGGAAGAAAGCTTTATCCCATGCACTGACCCTCTTTATTCCATGAGAGAAAAGCAAACATCTGGAACGTCCAGTGAGATAGCAAATTACTGGGGGGATTTATTATCTTTCTATTCCTGTACACAGACATTGTTCTCTACCCCTGTATTCAGGATGAGAGTGTGTAGACTCCATTCCCTGAGCTCAGAGGAGAGAGGGGAGACCTCAAGAGCACAAAGATCGTTACTTTTCCTGAAGAAATTAAGGAAAATAGGGCACATTTCAGACTTAAAAATCTTTTTGAAAAAAGGATCAGGCTTCATTGAATCCAGCTGGATTTCTCCATGAACCCTCTCCCTCTCAACTTGCACAACTCATCCTCTCTGCCCATCTCACAAAGCCCAGAGAACAAAGACATGTCTCCCAAGAAGAAGTATTTTCATTCCCTTAAATCCACACCTATAGATCTAGAAACCCTGGAAAATCTAACTGATAGGAAATAGGATGAAGTGTCACGGTCAGCTCTATTTACTTTAGACTAACTTCTTGTTCTTTTCTTGAAATTATTGCCTTGCAACTCTTAGACCTTTGAAACAAGGCCCCCTCCCCTTTATGCCCCATCCCATCTCCCACTTCAGCTCTTCCGCATCCTCTAAGTACTTGGGTCCTCACAGCACACTCCCACAGGATTTACACAGAGATGTGCATATTCTATTGCTTCCTCTTCCCTGAAATTTATTTTAGTGTCAGACTTCCCCAGCAGGAATCATACCTATCAATTCTACTATGTTCTCCCAAGAGCTTAGTAAAGTGACCTCTCACCTGTTTTCCCGATGACCACTTTTCCACATCCTCTCTTGGAAGGCAGGGCACCTACTCAAGGCTCCCTCTCCCTTCATATCCGACATACTCTCCCCATGTCCAAAGCCCTGCTAAAATCATATGTCCTCTAAGAGGCCTTCCCTGACTAACCCCTCACTTCCCTTTCTCTGTCACCTTTCTATGTGGCCTTTGCATTTGGGTCTGTTCTGATTAAGAAATTTACTATTCACCCCTCCAGCAACAGCAGAGCACTTATGTATGTATCCATTTATAATTTAGAGCACTTATGTACGCATTCATTTGTAATTTACTTTTATATGTCTACCCCTCTATTCTGTGAGTTCCTTGTGGACAGGGAGCATGTCTACCAACTCTTTTGTATTATACTCTCCCAAGTACGTAGTACAGTGTCTGCACAGAATAAGTGCTTACTAAATATCACTGAATGATTGACAGACCACCATTCTCCCTATCTTCAAAGCCCGGGTAAGATGATCATATGTCCTCCAAGAGGCCTTACCTGACTAGCCCCTCATTTTCCCACCCTATTTCCCCTCCCTTCTGTGTCACCTACACACTTTAGTCTGTACCTTTTGTAGCCCTAAGCACTTGGCCATTCACCCCATCCCCAACTGCCCAACTTATATACATATCCTTATTCTCTGCCTTTTCTCTTCCTGCAACAGATTTTAATGTCTATCTCCCCGACTAGACTGTAAGCTTCTGAGGGCAGGGATTATGTCTACCTACTCTATTGTACTGTATTCTCTCAATCACTTAGTACATTGTTATTCACCCTGCAGGAGCTCAATAAATACCACCGATTGATTTATGTTGGTCATCACCTATATCTTTTGAATCTTTGTTCATCTGTTCTTGCCAACACCTGCACTGCCCTCAGCACCCACCTCATCCTTAGAGTATGAGCCCCTTGATGCCAGGGACCATGTCTATACCTCATCTATATATTTCTTTCACAGTGTTTAGTACAATACTTTGCACATAATAATGTTGATAATATTTGTTAAGCAGTCATTCTGTATCAACCACTGTTCTAAGCCCAGTTTGGGACTCACAGTCTAAGTAGGAGGGAGAATCCCCATTTAATAATAAGAAGAAATAAGTAAATACCCTTAAACTACAGGACATAGAATGAAGAGATAGGTTCAGCTCCATGTATTTTATATCATTCATTTCCGCCATCATCTGAGTGATATAAGACAAAAAGTGTTAGCTAAGCAAAAAGATATTTCCATTTTTGAGTGAAATGGATAGCTATTCTGAAAACCAGAAAGTTTCCATCCCAAACTTTTATCATCACTGAGCCTTTGGGCCCACGTTCCAAACAGGTAAAGCACTAGAACCTTTGATCATCAATTCTGAGAATGTGTCCATTCAGTAGTGTAGCTAGAGGGGAGCGAGGGGGGCAGTCCGCCCCAGGCAACAATTATATGGGGGCGGCACTTTTGGGTCTGCTGTATAAGGCTGTATAGGCTACATTGAAATAAAAGTGGTTTTAATGTCGGGACACTACTCACAGCTGAAGGACCTTTTCAATTTAGAGTAACTTAAACTATGACATATGTATTTAAGCGATTTTTACCTTGGCCAAACAATAAACATTATTCATTGATGTATTCAGGGCTGTTTTATCATTGCTGACAATGTGAAACCTGTGAACGGACCCAAGGGGAGGTTTTTTAATGCCGCAACACAGCTGTGTGTGGGATACGCCAAATTGGGGGGAGGGGGGACTCTGGGCAGCAAACTCACGACTGCCCCAGGCAGCACACACTCTAGTTATGCCACTGTGTCCAATCACCAAACGGGATACAGATAGCCAGGCTCCAAACAATACTCTCTCCATCGCTCTTTAGCTATGATATAAAAACAAGCTTAACATAACCCATCCTACATTATTTTAGTTTCTCAGGCATTTCTCTCCCTTTTCTGACCTGGAAACAGTAAGGAAAATTGGACAAGCATCTGTCCAGGATGGTGTGGTGATATGCCTCCTTTGAGGCATAGGACTGGACCAAATGATGTCCAGTTGGTGTTTTTACCACCAACAGCAAGGCCCAGTGTAAGGAGCATGGGCCTGCATTTGAGAGGATCTGGCTTCTGATACTGGTTCTGTCATTTGCTAAAAGTGTGACCTTGGGCAAGTCACTTAACTTCTGTGTGCTGCTGCTTTCTCATCTGTAAAAGGACAATTCCTGTTGTCTCTCCTATTTAGACTGTGAACCCCATGTGGGACAATGATTGTGCCTGACCTGAATATCTTGTACCTACGCCAGTGCTTAGTACAGTGCTCTGCACACAATAAGCACTCAATAAATGCAATTGAATGAATACTTCAGTGCTTATTACATTCCTTAACAAACATCACTTTTAGCTCTAGGATTCCATGACTATCACAACGCTTAGTGTACGTCTCTGATCAAGTCTCAGAAAATTTTACTCCCAATTGATTTCCTTTCAATAATTTGCTTAACCTTGTGTACAATTACTTAATTTACACATTAGTGGGACTTGGAGGATGATTTTCCTTACAGAGGGAAGTTTGTCCCTGCTTTGGGGATATCTCAGTTCTCCCACTACAAATGGTGTCAAAGCAGCGGCAAGTGACACAGTAATCACTACCTTGGAGGAAAGTGAGCTCACACCATCTCGTCCCTTTAATTGCTGCCCAGACCGGGCCCCACCAGGAAGACACAAGACAAGATCCCTGTTACCCAAGGCTGAAGGAGAACAGACCGAACCAGTTGAGTGACTAATGGCTGTTGTGCTCTCAGCAAGGATATGAAGGAGAAATCAAGTGGGATGGTGTTCATGGTTCAGGGGCACTGAACGGTCAGGCTGAGATAATATTCTCACAAAGGTCCATGACTGACATCTTTGTGAGAGCAGTTGAGGGTTCATGATTCGTCTGCTGATTCCTGTTCATGAAGCTGGAGTGACTTTGCTCTTCCCTACTCCCAGGCTCACAGCACTTATGTGCATATCTGTCATTGTATTTACCTGTTTTGACGTCTGTCTCCCCCAGTCTAAACTGTGAGCCTGTTGTGGGCAGGGAATGTGACTTTTATTGCTGTATTGTACTCTCCCAAGAGCTTAGTACCATGCTCTGCATGCAATGAGTGCCCAATAAATACAACTGAATTAATTAATTAATAACTTCCTGCTGTCTACCTGAGGGCTCAGGATTTGTCTATAACCTGTCCTTTTCCTGGTGCATTCAATAGACTCCATCAGGGAGACTCCACTCTCCACTCTCCACTCTCATTCCTTTAATTAAGGTCATCACTCATATACAACATCCACTTTTACAATTCAAAGCCCCATAAGACCATATTTTCTCCAAGAGATAATCTTTGACTAAGCAAGACTGAGGAGAAGGAGAGAGATCATTAAATGTAGTATTTGTTAAGCGCTTACTATGTGCAGAGCACTGTTCTAAGCGCTGGGGTAGACACAGGGGAATCAGCTTGTCCCACGTGGGGCTCACAGTCTTAATCCCCATTTTACAGATGAGGTAACTGAGGCACAGAGAAGTGAAGTGACTTGCCCACAGTCACACAGCTGACAAGTGGCAGAGCCGGGATTTGAACCCATGACCTCTGACTCCAAAGCCCATGCTCTTTCCACTGAGCCACGCTGCTTCTCCAATAAAGAGGGGGTGTCTTCCCATACCAGGAGTCGAACCCGGGCCGCCTGGGTGAAAACCAGGAATCCTAACCGCTAGACCATATGTAGATTTGGGAATCATCTGCATAGCAATGGTCCCTGAAGCCACGGGAGTGAATAAGTTCTCCAAGGGAGTGAGTGAAGATGGAGAATAGAAAGGGATCCAGAACTGAGGCCTGAGGGAATCCCACAGTTAGGGGGTGGGAGGCAGAGGAGGAGCCTGTGAAAGAGACAGAGTATGAGTGCCCAGAAAGATAAGAGGAGAACCAGGAGAGGTGAATGTCAGTGAAGCCAAGGTTAGATAATGTTTCCAGGAGAAGGGATTGGTCCACAGTGTCAAAGGTAGATTCAGGATCAAGGAGGATTAAAATAATAATAATAATAATGTTGGTATTTGTTAAGCATTTACTATGTGCTGAGCACTGTTCTAAGCGCTGGGGTAGATACAGGGTAATAAGGTTGTCCCACGTGAGCCTTGCCATCTTAATCCCCATTTTACAAATGAGGTGTCTGAGGCACAGAGAAGTTAAGTGACTTGCCCACAGTCACACAGCTAACAAGTGGCAGAGTGGGGATTCGAACCCATGACCTCTGACTCCCAAACCGGGGCTCTTTCCACTGAGCTACACTGCTTCAGAGTAGAGGCCATTAATTTAACAGGAAGAAGATCATTGGTGACCTTTGAACCTTCTCTTGGTGCACAAACTGATGTTCTCAAAATGACCTTTTCTACTGAACGAAACTCACTCACTCCACTTTCACTCTGCCAAACTCGGACCACCAGAGCCCTGGATCATCTCCACAGTACACTTTCTTCACTTCTGTACATGAGCTGTAGATCACTGCTGAGTGTCCATTTCAAATGTATCCTCTCCTCTCCTCCACCAGCCAACATTTTCTCTCCATCCTTATTAGCTCCCGTGCCCATTGCCCTCACCAGTTGTTTCAGATGTTTGACTCCCTTCTGAAGCCTTCTGTCCCCCTGACAGCCCACCATCTCTTTCCCCTAGTTATCTGACCCTATATTTCATCAGTAAAATTGAAACCATCAAGCATGATCTCCCTAAAATCTCCCTTGCTCTTTTCCTGCCCATTATTCGAGTTTCCTACCTTTCCCAGGAGTTTCTCAAGAGATCTCCCACTGCCTCTCAGAATCTACCCCCTCCACGTGCATCGCTGATCCCATCCCTTCGTACCTTATAAAAACACTTGTCCTTTCCCTTCTTCCCTCCTTGACCACCATCTTCAACCATTTCCTTTACAGTGGCTTCTTCCCCACTCCTTTTACACATTTTCATGTATTCCCTAGCCTAAAAAAATCCTCTCTTGACTCCAAGGCCCCTCCAGTTATCGCTCTATCTCCCTTCAAGCATGCCTCTCCAAATCTCTTGGGGGTGTTAACCCCTTCCAATCTGTCTTCTGTCCCCTTTGCTCCACCAAAACTGTACTCTAGACTCGTGTTTACTGCATGGAAGGCGACAATGGTAAACCATTTCCATTTTTTTACCAAGAAAACGCTACAGATACACTACCAGAATGATTGCAGATGGAGAGCAGGGCGTTCTGGGAGTGATGTGTCCATGGTGTCGCTATGGATCAGAAATGACTTGATGACATAAGACGACAATTATTGTTATATGATTATTTGGGTAATGTTAGAAGAATGTTCAGTGCTGCAGAAATCCCATAAAAGGTAAAGCAAACCTATCTCCAAGATCTTAAAGAGGGACAGGAGGAAGGGCTCTCACAGAATTGGATTGAGGGAGAAAAAGGCAGGAAAGAGAAGCTATAGTGTTAACTTGCTCAGTCCCACGTCTTGCTTTTGTGTCACCCCAAGCTTGGCATCTGACTTCCCTCACACCCCCTGGACTCAAGGACACATGTGACATCACATGCACAAGAAACAACATGCCCAATTTTCTTGTACCCACCCCAGCACTTAGTACAGTGCCTGGCACACAGTGAGCACTTCACAAATACCATTATTACTATTATCATTATTATTATTATTATCATTACAAAGCAGCAGTAGGGCCAATCACAAGAGGTTGTTTTATGAAAATTACACAAAGTTGATGTAGCCTGCTTTTGGAACAAAGAAAGTCAGACATTGTCCTTAGATATCTCAATTTCTCTCATTTGAGGATTTAAAGTTGATGATTCCCACTGGGTTTGTCTTTTTAAGGTCCTGTAGGCTCTTCAGTTCCAAATGAAATCAAGAAAATGCTTTGGGAAGACTTGATTGTCTCAATTTTATTCCTGACTCAATCTGGAATTGGGTTCCTGGGAAATTCAGCACTGCTGCTGCTTTATGTCAGTGTCCTAATTGCCCAGGCACACTGGATAAAGGCCCGCAGACCTGAGCATCGCCCACCTGACCGTAGCCAACACAGTGATACTTCTTACCCAGCTAGCCCCAGGTATGGTGCTGGCCTTCAAGGGGCAGGATATTACAGATGTCGTGGGATGCCAGATCATCCTATACATGAGGAAAGTGGCCTGGGGCCTTTCCATCTGCACCACATTTCTCCTGAGCATGTTCCAGGCCATCACTATTAGTCCCAGCACCTCTTGCTGGGCCCGGCTCAAACCCAGGACTCCCAGATTTATCCCCCCTTCCTTCATTTTCTTCTGGATCTTCTCCTTGTTGTTGGACAAACATATTCTGAGAATGACTGAAGTTACCAGGAATTATATGGCCACAGTTAAAAATGTCTAAAGGACATTTTGTGTAGGGTCTCTCCAGGCAATATGTTTACAAGATACTGCATTTGTAAGTGCCTTGACTTTCTGAGATGTCCTCTTTGTGTGTCTCATGAGCTGGTCCAGCGGCTACATGGTGATTGTCCTTCACCAACACCGCAAGCAAGTCCAGCACATCCACAGCACCCAGCCTCTCTCCCAAATCCTCCCCCGAGTCCAGGGCCATCTGAGTCAGACCATCCTGGTCATCGTCATCTGCTTTGTGCCTTTTTATTGCATCAATTGTGGTACTGTGCTTATGACTTATGTGGTGAAGAATGCTCTGAAACTCTGTGATCCTGGCACCTTTCTGGGCTAATGTTTTGCATCTATGTGCCCCCTGGTTCTCATCAGCAATGATCCCCGGGTCTGCGGACTCCTGTGTCTTCTCAAAAAGGTGTGAGGTCTTCTTCTTTCCATAGGTATCACCTCAACATCTCCACTTGGATGTCCCACCAACATCTCATATTTTACATATCTAAAAAGAACCCCTCATCTTCCCTCCTGAACTTTGTTCTTCCCCACCTTTCCCATCACTATAGACAATACAACCATCCTCCCTGTCTTACAATTCCATAACCTTGGAAGGATCCATAACCTTGGAACGTTCCCGAGCAAAGATCCTTAAATGAGGAGCAACGGGGCCTAGTAGGTAGGGGACAGGCCTGAAAGTCAGATGGACCCGGGTTCTAATGCCTGCTCCACCTTAACTTGGACAACTCACTTAACTTCTCTGTGCCTCCATTTCCTCAATTGTAGACTGAGGATTAAGACTGTGAGCCTCATATAGGACAGGGACTGCATCTAACCTGTATCATCTTGTATCTGCTCCAGCGCTTAGTACAGTACCTGGCACATAGTAAGCACTTAAACAAATACCATAAAAATATACAAAACTCATCTCTTTCACTTAACATATATATTCAATCTGTCACCAAATCCTGTCAGTTCTACTTTCACAACATCTCTAGAATCCACCTTTTCCTCTCCATCCAAACTGCTTCCATGCTGATATAAGCACTGATTATATACCTCATCATCCTCCTGTTTACCTCACTCCCTTCTCTCTCTCCTGTCTGTGGTCTATTCTTCTGCCTGGATCATTTTCCTCAAAAACCATTCAGCTCATTTATCCCCACTCCTCAAGAACCTCCGATACTTGCCCACCCACCTCTGCATTAAGCAGAAAATTTCTTATCATCTGCTTTAAAGTACTCACTCAGCTCTTTCTCTTTTGCCTTGTCTCAGTGATTTCCTACTTAACCCAGCCTGCACATTTAGAAGCAGCGTGGCTCAGTGGAAAGAGCATGGGCTTTGGAGTCAGGGCTCATGAGTTCGAATCCCAGCTCTGCCACTTGTCGGCTGTGTGACTGTGGGCAAGTCACTTAACTTCTCTGTGCCTCAGTTCCCTCATCTGTAAAATGGAGATTAAGACTGTGAGCCCCACGTGGGACAACCTGATTCCCCTATGTCTACCCCAGCGCTTAGAACAGTGCTCGGCACATAGTAAGCGCTTAACAAATACCAACATTAAATACCAACATTTTGCTCTTCCAACACCCACCTACTCCTGGTAACTTGTTCTCCTCTATCTTGCCACCAACCGCTTTCCTACAACCTCCCTCTGCTATATATGACATATACTATAGTTCATCAATCTTTCCTCCTTCAAAGCTTTATTAAAATCACATCTCCTCCAAAGTTGGGTTTTTCCCAATTTCTTAGTGAAAAGAACCAATCCAAAGGAAATCAAGGTTTTCCTTATAACCATGTTCCATTACCCCATCCTTGACCTAAGTGAGTAAAAAGGAAGGAAGCTCCTCGACCCATGAACATCAGGTCTAGGGTTGAATCCATCCTGCCAAAAGAACCAACTGGCTAACATTCCACAGCCTGCAGTAAGTAAGGTTTCTCTCCCAGAGGCTTGTCAATTATCTTCACTGCACACTGAGATTAAAAACACACTGAGCATCAACCATAGTCCCTCTCTTTGTTCATCCAGTCATCTGCAGCAACATGGTCCGTGCCCTGACCTAGAAAATGTAAATGAAAGTGTGAACAAATGTCTTTCCTGGTGATTGTTTCAAATAACCTTTAAAGGTCACTTCTGGATCTCGTGTTCCAAGACAATCACGACTCCTGCTGTGCATCTCTTTTCAAGACCCAGCAGTTTATCCTTCCAAACTTACATTTTTTAATCACCAATTCACTCAATTAATTCTTAAATGAATTAATTGAGTGAATTGGTAAAGAATTGGTAAAGAATTGGTAAAGAATTCTTAATTCTTAATTAATTCAACCCTGACTGTGATTTGATAGAGGATTTCGACTTCGGAGATGTTTCACACTCCACGTGCAGACATTGTCCCAGCAACAGTGGGTGATGCAATAATGGCAGCTCTGCGTGGAGATGAGCTCACACCTCCTTGTCCCTATAACTGGTCCCTGGGCTGGGCAGCACCAGGCACAGCCAAGACAGACCCCCTCATGGCTCAGCGTGGTGGCAGAACAGACCGGTCCAGGTGAGTGAGGCTCTGATGGCAGAAGGAAAAAAAGAAGCAGAGCAGGAAGGAGGGCTGCCTGGGTTGGAGGAATCTGGGGATTTGGGGGTGTGTATGTTAGGTGGGGAACAGAAGGGTGAGCAACTGAGTTCTCAACCTGTCTCCATGGCCTGCTTTCCAGGGACTCCTCAATCTACATCTTCAGCTCTAACCACTTTCCTTCTCTACAATCACCCATTTCTTCCTGCACTCAGGACATCTCTTCTTGGATGACCCACTGACACCTTAACATGTCCAAAATAGAACTTCTCATCTCCCCACCCAAATCCTGTCCTCCCACAGATTTTCCCATCACCATAAAGAGCACCACCATCCTAACTGTCTCACAAGCCCATAACCTTGGCATTACACTCATCTTTCATTCTGTCACCAAATCCTGTCATTTCTACCTTCACAACACCTCTAGCACCCAACTTTCCTCTCCATCAAAACTGCTACCACGCGGATCCAAGGACTTATATCCCAGTTAGACTACAGCATCAGCCTCCTCCTTGACCTTTCTACCTCCTGCCTCTCCTCACTTCCAGTCCTTATTCTGCTGCCCAGTTCATTTTTCTCAAAAAGCATTCAGTGCACATTTCCCCATTCCTCAAGAACACCCAGTGGTTGCTGATTCACCTTCTCACCAAACAGAAACTCCTAACCATAAGCTTTAAGGCACTTAGAGATTTCTTCCCCTCCTACCTTATGTTGCGGAACTCCTACTAAACCCCAGCCCACATACTCTGCTCCTCTAACACCAACCTACTCTCTTTACCTCCATTTCTCATCTTTCTCATTGCCAACCCCTTGCCCCTATCCTCCTCTTTCTTGGAACTTCCTCCCATTTCCTATCTGATAGACCATCATTCTCCCCCTCTTCAAAACCCTAGAAAAATTATAACTCCTCTAAGAAGCTTTCCCTGAATAAGCCTTAATATCCCTTATTTGCGTTCCCTTCTCAGTCACCTATCCACTTGGATCTGTACCTCTCAAGCACTTTGATATTCACCCCCACCCCACAGCACTTATGTACCTATTTATCTGTCATTTATTTTAATGCCTGTCTCACCTCTAGTCTGTCCTACCTACCTATTGAATTGTACTCTCCTAAGCACTTGATGCATTGCTCGACACAAGATAAGCACTCGTTACATATTATCGATTGACTGATTGATTGATTAATTTCTGGCCTGGGCCTGAAATAGTTTTTACCTTCAAGAACTGAGAGCATGGGGATATAGTTAGGGGAAAATAGAGTGAAGAAGGCGGGAGAGGGTGATGGGCTGGGAATAGGGTGGATGGCTTGGGGTTTCACCAGTTGGAAGCCAGGGGCTGTATCCCATGACTTATGGATTTTCTTGGTTTTAAGGCACAACCTAAAAATTATTTAAATGCATTACCCTTAATTAGATTCCACTCTTTCATCTCTTTCTTTCCTTTTTCTTTTATTTTCCTTCAGTCATCCTGTCTTCATTGATTAATTGTGTCTTACCTTTTCTTTCTACTTCCCCTTTTGCTTCTTTTCCCCTTAACTCATATTCATGAATGGACTAGAGCTAAAAAAAGAGTTTCTGTTTTAAATCCCATTTGGTTCCAATTTTATTCTCCAGTCTGGTTGGATTCTATTATATTTTTTTCATTTTCTGATTTGTCCACTTTGAAGTATTCATTGCAATACCTGTTATTATTGCTCTCATTAATTACTGAGCACATTACATCTTGTAACATTTAGGTAGACTACCAAGAGTTTGGATGTTGATTTTCTATTATCACTGATGAGCAATGATGAGTAGATTAGACTTTCCCTAGATGGAATGACTTTGCATTTCTTACCATCCAGGTCTATCTACTATTTTTCAGGCTGTTCTCTCTCGGTGTCCTCTTATATTTTATGTACATCTCACTGGTACTTCATCAACTGGAAAAGCTCCATATCAACTGTGACCTTGGAGATTTCACTGCACATTCCTTCTTCCGAGTAACAATAATTGTGGCATTTGGTAACCATTATCATAAGTAAAATACCGTACTAAACTCTGGAGTAGATACAAAATAATGACGTCAGGCACAGTGCCTGTCCCACTAAATTAAGAGGGAGGACGGGTATTGAATCCACATTTTAGAGATGAGGAAACTGAGACACAGAGAAGTTAAATGAATTGCCCGAGGTCAAACAGCAGGCAAGTAGCAGAGCCAGGATCAGAACTCAGGCCTCTCGTCTCAAGGTCCACGTTCTTTCCACTAGTCCATGCTGAGTATGTTATTCTCAGAATCTGTGCATTGTTGGATCTCTCCTTGACCTTTCTGTGATTGGCTGTGCCCATAGTTAGAGGTGTTATCACCTCTAGAGCTGGTGCCCTGGGTCGACCCCTGGTTCCTTCTTTCTGATTTCCCTTTGGTCACCATCAGCGGAAACCCCTCCTTGTCAATGGCTGGCCAGAAACCTCCCCCGTTCACCAGGAATCCTGGATTGCTGTAAATTGTTGGATACAAGTTCTGAGGCTATAAAACCAGTTGCTGTGAATGCAGATGGTATTCCCGGTGCCCCACACCCCATTCAAAGGGAATTCTCTATCCAATCCCCCATGACTATCAGGGTACAACTGCACATTAAGCAACACCTCCCTTTTGTGGTGCAGATAACGACATTGCCAGGTGGATTACAAGAGAACATTTTATTTTTCTTCAGGGAATTTAGATGACAGTCATATCCCATACCCCATCAAGACAACAAGAATGTCATAAATGATCCTCAGAATAAATTCTACTGGATAAACCCTCTGGAGGTCAGGGATTTTGCCTACCAAATTTATGGTATTGTTCTCTCCCATAGTAAATGCTTCATACAGGGTTCTACACACAATGATATTACTGATTGATTGAATCACTGGAAAGTGAGCAATGGAAAATGAAGCTAGGGAGGTAAGAAGGAAGAGGACAATTGTTCTGATTAGAGGAGAAAGAATTATTTCCTGAGGTCAGGGATCATGTCTACCAACTCTACTGACCTCTTTTAAACACTTAGTACAGTGTTCTGCACAAAGTGAGTGCTTAATAAATACCACTGATGAGTTGATTGATCAGAACCTTCACCCAAGGTACTGTCAATACAGAATCTGCCTATGTTGAACAAAGAATATATGACAACTTGCTAGGTGTTTCAAAGTATAACATTGGAAGCTAGCAATGATGTGTCCTTTGGGGTTTCTCTTTGAGGTTTCCTGAGCTTTGCAGACATGAAACCATCAAGACAATGCTTTGGAGTGACCTGATCTTCACAATTCTCTTCATCACTCAGATCGGGATTGGTGTTCTGGGGAACTCAATACTGCTCACACTGTATATCACCGTCTTCATTCTCCAGCCCCGTCCCAAGAAACCCATTCACCTGATCCTAGTCCACCTGACTGTGAACAACACAGTGACACTTCTCACCCAAGTGGTCCTGGAGATGGTTCTGGCCTTGAGTTGGGAGAATTCTCTGGATGTGGTGGGGTACCAACTAGTCCAGTACACCAGGAGAGTGGCCTGGGGCCTTTCCATCTGCACCACGTGTCTCCTGAGCATGTTCCAGACTGTCACTATCAGTTCTGGCACCTCCTGCTGTGCTCCTATCAAACATCGCATCCCCTAATATATTCTCCCTTCCCTTCTCTCCTTTTGGGTTCTCAATCTGTTGGTAGAAATTAATGCACTAAAATCCATTATAACCACGAGAAGGAATGCCACTGTCCCAGTAAATGAGCCAGTAGGGAATCGGGCCCCAGTTGACCAAGCTGTTTTAAACAAGCCTGCATTTATCATGCTCTTCCATGATCTCTTATTTGTGCTGTTCATGACTTTGGCCAGTGGCTACATGATAGTTGTACTACACCAACACCACAAACAAGTCCAGCACATCCACAGCACCAGCCTCTCCCCCAAATCCTCCACGGAGAACAGAGCCACCCAGACCATCCTGCTCATCATCACCTGCTTTGTTTCCTTTTATTGCATCAACAGTATCCTTAGATTGTTCTTGAATTATATGAATAAGGATGATTTGAGTCTTTATGATCCAGTATTATTCCTGGGAGGCTGTTTTGCCCTCTTCTACCCCTTGGTGCTGATCAGCATTGATACCAACCTCTCCACACTCCAGTGTGTCCTCTAGAAAGGTGTTAGACATTTTGCTTCTGCTGCTTTCAGGGAGGGAAGAACAGGTCAACCCTCGGACATATTAATTTACCTCAAAAGCCTTTGGAAAGTCTCCAGTCTGATGGGAGAAATGGATTTTGGGAGCAGCCCACCCTGCTTTGCCCCAGACAACAAGGAAAACTACAATCCCCTGGGAAAGAATTGCATTGGGAGGCCTCACTCTCTACCTTTTCCTCCCCAAATGAATAGCATTTTCTTCCCTTTTAGGAATAATCCATAACTACTAATAATAAATAAATAATAAATTGGCAAATAAAGAACAGTGTCCTCTAGAAAGACAACCTTGCATGTTCAGATCACTCATATAGGAACACAGCAGCAGAAAGGTCATTCTCAGTGCAGCAGGGATCACATACCCATGTCTGGTTGTCCTCTCCCCTGCTTTCCCCTCCCAATTTCCAGTTATATCTCTCCACCATTCCCTCTGCATTTGTTCTGTACAGATTTTCTCCTATGGAGGTGATATAAGAATTATTGGCCTATTAGAGGAGCCCAGGCCTGGGAGGGTTAAAGGACTTGGGTTCTAATCACCACTCTATCACTTGTTGGATGTATGACCTTGGGGAAGTCACAACTTCTCTGAGCCTTATTTTTCTCATCTGTAAAATGGGGATTCCATACTTGTTTTCCCTCCCCTTTAAACTGTGAACCCTGGTGGGGCAGGAACTTTTTCTAACCTAATTATCTTGTTTCAACTCCAGCACTTAGTACAGTGCTTGGCTTATAGTGAGCACTTAACAAATACCACAATAATTGTTATCAACTTTACCTTTATCCTCATCTTCTCCTCTTCATTCTCTTCCTCAGATAATACTTGACGAGAAGCAACATGTGAAGTGGGTAGAGCACAGGTCTGGGAGTCAGAAGGTCATGGGTTCTAACCTTGGCTCTGCCAAGGTCACCCATGTCTGTGGTGTGACCTTGGTAAAGTAACTTCATTTCTGTGTGCCTCAGTTACATCATTTGTAAAATGGGGATTGAGGCTTTGAGTCCTATATGGGACAGGTACTGTGTCCAACCTAATTTGCTGGTATCCACCCCAGTGCTTAGTACAGTGCCTGCCATAGAGTAAGCTCTCAACAAATACCACAATGATTATTATTATTTTTATAATTACCTTTTCAATAATAGAATCATCATTTAAGGACATTAAAAAGGACATTAAGATCTCATCTTTCTGGAGACACTGTAGATCAGCTGAAAATGAAGAAACAAATTAATATTTAGTGGTCTATGTTGATATAGACTGTGAGCTCCATGTGGGACAGGGCCTGTGTCCAATCTCATTATCCTGTATCTCTCCCAATGTTTAGCAGGGTGCTTGGCACATAATAAGCACTTAACACATGTGACAACATTATTGTATTATGTACTGGATCATTAAATGAATTTTCACTGAGTCATGTGCCAAAATGCCTTCTCCACGGTGACTCTAAAATAATCTCTTAGACTATCCATTCTGGTCCCTAGGTTTCCTCATTTTGGGCCAGGCAACTGGACTGTGTATTGTCTGAATGAGAACCATGATGGGAGCTATGAAAAAGAAACAAACCTATTTCAAGCTAATGGTGCCCTGTTGCCACAGTTGATCTAGATAAAACAACCCTGATATTCATTCAATCGTATTTATTCATTTGATCATATTTATTGAGCTCTTACTGTGGGTACAGCACTGTATAAACCCTTGGGAGAGTACAGTACAACAATAAACAGACACATTCCATGCTCACATTGAGCTTACTACAGCCTAGAGGGAAAGACAGGCATTAATATAAATAAATAAATTACAGATATGTGCATAAGTGATGTGGGTCTGGGAGGGGAATGAATAAAGGAAGCAAGTGAAGGTGATGCAGAAGGGAGTGGGAGAAGAGGAGAGGAGGGCTTAGTCAGGGAAGACCTCTTGGAGGAGATGTGCCTTCAATAAGACTTTAAATGCAGGGAGAGTAATTATTGATCCAGTGGGCAGTATGCTGCTCTGGGAATCAAGAGATCTGAGTTCTGATCCCAGTCCAACTGGTGCTGGCTGGTGTGGGCATGTCCGACCGATGCTTTTTGCCATGCCCCGCACTCCTGCCTGCCTACTTGCTCATTGCACTCTGTGCACTAGTGAGAATGTGAGTGGCAGGAATAAGGACAGGTGCTTGATGCTGTGTGAGACACCAGCACTAGAATCAAAGTCTCTGTGCAGATTCTCAGCCTCCAAGCCTTAGATTCCTTTGGTGGTCTTTGTTGAAGACATCACCATCATCTCTGTAATATTTCCCAGGTCATTTTAGTGTTCTGGGTTTCCATATTTTCACTGATGAAAAGAAGAGAGTAATCTGTATCCCACTACTACCTTACAGGAATATTATGGAATGAAAGAGAATAATTGCTGTGAAAGTACTCTGGCAAATAAAATTACTGATGGATTTGAGATATTAGTGTTATTGGATGAGAAGGAGAAGGCAGAGGATAAGCCATGCCTGAACATGAGGTGCTTTGAGTAGGGGGAGCTAAAACTGACAGACTGTACAAACCTGGCCACACTGCTGATAAAGAGAGGAGAAACAGCCATTGATTCATTTCAGGGCCCAAACTAAGAGCTTGAACCCGAAAATTCAAAGAAACAAAGCTGGCTGGCTGAAGAAAAGAGGAACTGAGAAGGCTTTGGGTCTGACATTGAATCTGGAGAGGAACGAGACTAAGCAAATGTTTTCTGGGGCCATTCTGAAGTAGCCCAGCATGAACAGAGCCAGAGACTAAACTGTCCTGAATCCTGGGGAAGGGGAAATTTGGTAGGGATCTCAGGAAGAGGAGGATGGAAAGGAAAAGTGGGGTAGAAACAGAGGAACCTGAGGAAGAACCAGGAGCTCTGATTTGTTCCTGTGATAGTTCAAGTGTCCTGTAGCCCATTCCCAAGAGAAAACAACCCCAAGCAAAGTGTGGATTTTTAATGGTTCATGCAGTGATGGTCCTCAAAATTCACATCTCAAATTGGCACCACCCACTCATGACTTTCTCATTTGCACCCCAGAGGTTTGTTATCATCTGGCATGCAGCTAGCCAGTGCAGGTAGCCAGGCCTGCTTCCAGAAGGCTGGCTGCTGAGAGCCTGGAAGTGTTTCTCAATGCTAGTGGTATTTATTGACTACTATACAATGAAATGTGGCTTATTCTAATCTTTATTTATTCAAATGAATCAATTGACCGATCAATTGAATTGACTGAGTGCTTACTATGGGCAGAATACTGTTCTAAATGCTTAAAAATAATAATAGTGGTAATTGTTAAGCACTTACTATGTGCCAAGCACTGTACTAAGCACTGGGGTGGATATAAGCAAATCAGGTTGAACACAGTCTCTGTCCCAGGTAGGACTCACAGTCTCAATCCCCATTTTACAAATGAGATAACCAAGGCACAGAGAAGTAAAGTGACTTGCTCAAGGTCAAACAACAGACAAGTGATGGAGTCAGGATTAGAACCCATGACCTTCTGACTCCCAGGCCCTTGCTTAAGAGAATACAGTAAGATAGAATTGGTAAGCATGATCCCCATCCTCATGAAGTTTACAGTCTAGTGGAGAATGGAATTGAATGGAGAGAAAAATCTTGTTTACAGCAGATCGTAGGATATCAGTCACTTGAGTCCTGCTTGGAGGTTGGATTCAATTCAACCACAGAGAATCAATCAATCAGTGGTATTTATTGAGAGCTGACAGTGTGCAGAACACCACATAAAATGATTTGTAGAGTCCAATACAATGGATCAAGGGGCCTGTTATCCTGTGAGGGTGGGGACTAGGGATTGGGTAATGTTAAAAGAAGATGATGAAAACCAGGGGCTTTTTGAACATATCTCTTCACTCTGAAATAGGAAATCCGTCATTCTGCTTAGGCAACAGCTTTCAGGTGTAGTCCAGTCAGATGATTTGAGGGGATAAATTATGGAGTTTCCTTCCCGAGTCCATTTCAGTTCCCCAAATTCCAACTCAAAATTTCCAGGGCCAGCTAAGTCATTGGTCCATGTACAAAAAGTCTAGAAGAAATCAAGCAGGAGTTATAGCTAAATTGAGAAACCAGTCTAAAGTAAATTTAACATTTTCCATCTCTATATTTTATGTCCTTTAGTTCGTTTTCAAGGGTCTCTGTGTCCAGAGGAGTGGGAGAGGGAAGAATGTTAACTCACTGTGGAATAGCCAGTGTCCTCTGAGCTCACCAGAGAAAGCAAAGGGATCATGGGGAAATCGACAAATCATTTTCCAACCAAATTATTTTTGAAAATAATTTGTAAGTCTAAATTTCCTTCTTTATTTTTCCAATGATAATAATGATCCTTAAGCTTTGACTAAAGAACTTTCACCCTCCTTTTCCTAATTTCCTCAAAATTTCCTATCCTAAAAGAAACCTCTACTGACCCCCATACCCTTCAGTTACCACACATCAGGTCAAGCAAGGAATCCAACCTTCCCAAGGACCCAATACTGACTCCCATACCCTTCAGTTACCACACATCAGGTCAAGCAAGGAATCCAACCTTCCCAAGGACCCAACTGCCTAACCTTCCCACAGCCTGTGGTAAATAAGGTTTTCCTCCCAGAGGCTCTTCAATTATATTCACTACATCTCTGAGATTAAAACATGCATAGTATAAACCTTATTCCATCTCTTTGGAATCCTTCTAGTCATCTGCAACATCATGGTCCCTACCCTGACCTAAATACTATAAATGAAAGTGTGGCCAAACTTCTTTCTTAGACATTGGTCCAAATGATCTCTTAGAGTCACTCCTGGCTCAGATTCTAAGTCAATCACAACTTCTATAGTGCACATCTGATCAAGGTCCCAGCTTACTCTCCCAAACGTACGCTCTCTAATCATTAATTCACACAATTAACTGTTTCATGAATTAAATCAACCATCAAGAGGATTTGGAAGAGGATTTCCATCAAGGAGAGAAGTTGATTCCTACTATAGAGATTTCTCAGATTCCCCATGCAGCCAGTGTCCCAGCTACAGCAGGTGATGCCATAATGGCAGCTCTAGGGGGGAAATGAACTCACCGCCTCATCCCTACAACTGTTGCCTGTGCTGGGCATCACCAGGCACAGACAAGACAGACCCCTCATGGCACAGCGTGGTAGGAGACAGACCAGTCCAGGTGAGTGCCTTTTTATTTGTGAGACTCTGATGCCAGAGGGAAGACAGAAGCAGAGCAGGGGCAAGGGCTGCCTGTGTTATAGGATTCTTGGGATTCCAGGAGTGTGCATCTGAGGAGGGAATAGAAGTTCTCCATGAGAAGCTGAGTTCTCGGCCTGTCTCCATTACCAGCTTAAGGATGTCTACCCAATATACTTCTACAGCCCTGACCTCTCTCCTCTTCAGTCTCAGATTTCCTCCTACCTTCAGGACATCTCTCCTTGGATGTCCTGAGGGACACCTCAAACTTCACATGTCTGAAATAGAACTCCTCATTTTCCCTCCCAAATCTTGCCCTATCCCAAGCTTCCCCCAAGACTTTCCTCCCTGTGTCATAAGTGTGGGTCCTTGGCATTATACTAAACTCATCTCTCTCATTCAACCTGGAGAAGCAGTATGGTCTAATGGATAGAGCACATGCCTGGGAGTTAGAAGGACCTGGATTCTAATCCTGGCTCCACTGTTTGTTTGCTGTATGATCTAAGTCACTTCAGTTCTTTGTGCCTCAGTTCCCTCATCTATAAAGTGGGGATTCTTCTTTCAGGGCCACACCGGGAGCATTTTCAGTACTCTACCAGTCTCGACTACAGGAGGGAGAGTGAAGCAAAGGCCTATCCATTCCATTCCTAGCTTGGGCTATAGCTGGTGAGTGTAAAGCACTCGCCTACAGTCCAAAATTTACCTGTGCTGGGCAGCAGCGGCATGGGAGAGAGTTGAGGGCAGAGAGTCAGGTGTACTGCATGGTAGGAGGCAATGGTAAACTATTTCCTTATTTTTTACCAAGTCTGGATCCACTACCAGAATGATTGCAGATGGAGGTGGGGCGTTCTGGGAGAGATCTGTCCATGGCATCTCTATGGGTTGGAGATGACTCAACAGCATAAAATGACAACAAACTGGGGATTACGACTGTGAGACATGGACTGTGCCCAACCTAAATAGCTTGTATCTACTCCAATACTTAGTATAGTGCCTGGCACATAATAACTGCTTAACAAACACTGTAAGAAAAACCCTTCATGTCTGTCACCTAAACCTGTCGGTCTATTTTCACAACTGCTCTAGAATCTGCCCAAGTCTCTCCAACCAAACTGCTACCATGCTGGTCCAAACTCTTATCATATTCCACCTTGACTACTGCAAAACCCTCCTTGCTGACCTCCTTGTCTCTTGTCTCTCCCCTCCCCAGTCCATACGTCACTCTGCTACCCAGATGATTTTACTTTAGAAAGGTTCTGTTCTCCATACTCTTCAAAAGCATCAAATAGTTTCCCTCCTCATCATCAAACAGAAACTCCTTACCATCAACTTGAAGGTACTTAATCAGTTTTTTCCTCTTATACCTGACCTTGCTGATCTCCTACTACCCCTCAAACTGCACACATTGCTCCTCTAAATGCCAAACCACCCATTCTATCTTGACCCCTTTCCCACATTCTCCCTGTATCCTGGAATGCCCTCCTCCTTCATATGCAACAGACCACCACTTTCCCCATCTTCAAAACCCTACTAAAATTGCAACTCCTCTAAAAGACCATCCCTGATTAAGCCCTGATTTCCCCTTTTTGTTTTCCCTTCTGTATTCCTTACCTTTGGAGCTGTACTTCTTAAGCACTTAAATATTCCATCCCAACTGCACAGCACTTAGGTATTTCCCTGCCCCATGTGTAAGGTACCAATTAAACATCAACAGCAAGGGTGGAGCAACTCAGTGGGGAAGAGGAGCCTTAGGGTCTTCAATCCATACAGAGACAGAGAGAGTTTTTGGGAGAAGCAGGGTCTCCTCTAGCAGCATAGGGACATCAATCAATACTCATCAATAAAGGATTATAGCATTTATGAAGGAAAATATTTAGTCCCTGTCATTTTCTCCAAACCTCATTTTTTTAGGACTGAAAGAATGTTCCCTTTTAATAGTTGTATTCAGTCTGTTTTCAAACCCAGAGTGATGAACAGGTTTTCTGCACCATCACAAATTAATGAATATTTGTATGGTTTTTAGAGAAGCAGCGTGGCTCAGTGGAAAGAGCATGGGCTTTGGAGTCAGAGGTCATGAGTTCGAATCCCAGCTCTGCCACTTGTCAGCTGTGTGACCGTGGGCAAGTCACTTAACTTCTCTGTGCCTCAGTTACCTCATCTGTAAAATGGGGATTAAGCCTGTGAGCCCCACGTGGGACATCCTGATTCCCCTGTGTCTACCCCAGCGCTTAGAACAGTGCTCGGCACATAGTAAGCGCTTAACAAATACCAACATTATTATTCTTCTTGTTCTGTGATTCCTTACAATAATGATTTCCTAAATTCTCCATTTAACTTCTTTTCATTCCTTAAGCACATATAACTGGAATTTAATCTTTCTGAAATTTGCATTTCTATGATTTCTCTGGGGGCCTTAAAATATCCCTTGATTCCATCTTCACTACTAATTCAACTTTTCTCTGGTAAACAATACACTCATTTACATGACAACAGCAAACAACTGAAATCAATAATTTTGATACCATGTCTTCTATCAGACATGTTCATGACTGGGGTTCATTCATTCATTCAATCGTATTTATTGAGTGCTTACTATATGCTCAATACTAAGCACTTGAGAGAGTACAATATAGCAATAAAGAGATATATTCCCTGCCCACAATGAGCTTACAGTCTAGAGGGGGAGACAGACATTAATTACAGATATGCACATAAATCCTTTGGGGCTGGGAGGGGGTAAATAAAGGGAGCAAGTCAGAGCAATGCATAAGGGAGTGAGAGAAGAGGAAAGGAGGGCTTAGTCAGGAAAGGTCTCTTGGAGGGGAGAGTAATCATCAGTCAGATTTGAGGAGGGAGGGCATTCCAGGCCAGAGGCAGGATGTGGGTGAGGGGTCGGAGGCGAGATAGACGAGATCAAGGTACAGTGAGAAGTGTGAAGTGTACAGGCTGGGTTGTAATAGGAGAGTAGAGAGGTGAAGTAGGAGGGGGCAAGGTGATTGAATGTTTTAAAGCCAATGATGAGGAGGTTCTGTTTGATGCAGAGGTGGATGGGCAACCACTGGAGTTTCTTGAGGAGTGGGGAAACATGTTCTGAATGTTTCTGTAGAAAAATGATCTGGGTGGCAGAATAAAGTTTGGACTGGAGTGGGGAGAGACAGGAGGCTGGGAAGTCCAGCAAGGAGGCTGATACAGTAATCAAGATGATGTTATCAATACTTGATTAAGCAAGTGCTGCTAATGAACTTTTATATAGTTGCAATATAATTTTTATATGCATGAAAATCTGAAGCAAATAATAGTATATAGGGTTTAGTGGCAAGCAAATATCTCTGTGATAATCCCATTTAGTTTATGTTTTATTCTCCAGTCTAGTTGGCTTCCATTATATTTACTTATTTTCTTTCTTGTCCACTTTGACCTTTTCATTATGATTCCTGTCATGACTGTTCTCATCAATTATTGAGCACAACGCTTCTTTTAGTACTAAGATTGTTTACCAGAAGATTGGCTGTTCATGGTCTTTTCCCTAGATGGCATGACTTTGCATTTGCTCCCACTGAAGTCCATTTACTATTTTTCAGTCTACTCTTACCCGGAATCCTCTTACACTACATGTACATCTCACTGGCATTTCATCGATGGGAAGAGCTTTCTATTAACTGCAACCTTGGGGATTTCACTGCACATTCCTTCTTCCAGGTAATAACGATTGGGGCATTCCTTAAGCACTTACCATGTACCAAGCACAGTGCTAAATTCTCGAGTAGTAACAAGATAATAATAATAATAATGTTGGTATTTGTTAAGCACTTACTATGTGCAGAGCACTGTTCTAAGCGCTGGGGTAGACACAAGGGAATCAGGTTGTCCCACGTGGGGCTCACAGTCTTAATCCCCATTTTACAGATGAGGTAACTGAGGCACAGAGAAGTTAAGTGACTTGCCTAAAGTCACACAGCTGACAAGTTGCAGAGCTGGGATTTGAACCCATGATTTCTGACTCCAAAGCCTGCGCTCTTTCCACTGAGCCATGCTGCTTCTAATCAGATCAGATGTGGTCCCTGACCCATATGGGGTTCCCAGTCTAAGTAGGACAGAGAACAGACATTGACTCCCTATTTAACAGAGGAGGAAACTGAGGAACAGAAAAATTAAATGACTTGCTGAAGGCCACACAGCAGTCAAGTAGTAGAGCCAAGATTAGAACCTAGATCTTGTCACTGAAAAGCTCAATGCTCTTTCCCCTAGGGCACACTGAGTACAGTACTCTTTCAGCATTTATGCATTGTCACTCTTTTGTGATTGACTGAGCTCGTAGTTACAGCTGTGGCCCTGCTTGCAGGAGCAAGGCTCTGGGTCCACCCTCAGCTCCTGCTAACCACTGTCCCTTGGTTCATTAAGAGCAGCAGCCACACCTCATCAGTGGCTGACTGTCCACCACCCACCTCTCCTCCAAAGCCACCAGGAAACCCAGATGTCTGTGACTCAGATATAAATTCTACAGTTTTAAATCCAGTGGTTGCCAGATGCCAGTGGAATTCCTGGGTTTCCCATCATTCACGGGGGTTTCTCCAGCCAATCCACCATGACTCTCAGGGGATGACTGTACATTATACAACACCTTCCTGTTGTGGTGCAGATGGATTCACTGCAATGGCAAGGTGGTTTGCAGATAATCACACTCCAAACCCCAGCAGGACAACAAGGGTGTCATCACTAATTCCTAGAATTAATTCTAGTGGATAAGCCCCCTGAGGTCAAGGGTCATATCTACCAACTCTATCGTCCTCTCCCAAGAGCTTAATAGAATGCTCTGCATACAGGGAACACACAATTAATACCACTAATTGGTCGATTGATCTGAAACTTCACCCAGTGTAGTGTCATCTGTCCATCATGCTGAAGGAAAAAATGTATGACAACTTGACTAAGGGTTTCAAATTATGACATTGGAAATTAGAGAAATGCCTCTTTGGATTTCTTTTTGAGGTGTCCTGAGCTTTGCCTATCTGAAGCCATCAAGATGATACTTTGGAATGACCTGTTCTTCACAGTTCTCTTCATTGCTCAGACTGGGATTGGTCTTCTAGGGAACTCAATACTGCTTATGTTGTATGTCAGCATCTTCGTTCTCCAGCCCCATCACAAGAAGCCCATTGACCTGATCCTAGCCCACCTGACTGTGAACAACGCAATGACACTTCTCACCCAGGTGGCCCCTGGGATGGTTCTAGCCTTCAGGTGGGAGAATTCTCTGAATGTCTTTGGGTTTCAGTTAGCCCAGTACATCAGGAGAGTAGCCAGGGGTCTTTCCATCTGCAACACGTGTCTCCTGAGTGTCTTCCAGGCCATCACCATCAGTCCCAGCACTTCCTGCTTTTCTCAGATCAAACATCGTGTCCCCAAGTATATTCTCCCTGTCCTTCTCTCCTGTGTTTTCAATCTTTTGGTAGAAATGAATGCTGTAAAATTCACTGCCATCACCAGGAATGCCACTGCCCCAGTAAATGGTGCCAGTAGAGAATCTGGTCCCAGTTCACTGCAGACTAATGTTTTAAATCATGCTGTACTTGTGAGCCTAATGGCCCTCCGCGATATTTTATTTGTGCTGTTCATGAGTTTGGCTAGTGGCTACATGGTGGTTGTGCTACACCAGCACCACAAACAAGTTCAGCAGATCCACAGCAGCAGCATCTCCCCCAAATCCTCCCCTAAGTTCAGAGCCACCCAGACCATCCTGCTCCTCGTCACCTTCTTCGTTTGCTTTTATTGCATCAATAGCATCCTTAGATTATCCTTGAATTATATGAAGAAGGATGACTTGAGGCTTTATGATCCTGTATTATTTCTGGCCGGATGTTATGCATTCTTCTGCCCCCTGGTGCTGATCAGCAGTGATCCTCACATCTCCAGATTCCGGGCATCCTCTAAGGGAGGAGTTAGACACTTCACCTCCTGTGAATTCAGGTAACTAGTAAGGTAACAATAATAATAATGATTATAATTTTTGTTAAGCACTTACTATGTATCAAACACAGTATTAAGTATTAGGATAGATACAGTGCAACCCAGTTGAATACAACCCCGATTCCACATGGAAATCACAGTCTAAGAATGAAGGGGAACAGACATTTCATCCCAATTCTACAGATGAAGAAACTGAGGGACATAAAAGTTAAGTGATTTTCCCAGGTCACAAAGCAGGCAAAGACAGAGGTCTAACTCGGTGTTCTCTTCTTAACTGGGAATGAAATCTCTGTTGCTTTGGCCCAGAATAGTTGATCTGTCACAGTGCTGCCATGATTCTAGAGAACACTGGCCTTTTTTCTCCGATAGGAGAAAGGAGCCTTGGACTCACTCCAATTGAATTCAAAATGAGGGAGAGAGATCAAAAGTGACCAGACTCAGTTTTGGGGGGGGGGGGGGGGGAATATGTTTCAGTTATGCTTCCGTTTTGGATTAAGAAGTGTCACATTCTTCAGGATAAACTGTTCTAAGAGTCTGCTTCTTCGCTATGACAGGAGACTTTCCAGAGACTGGAGGGAGGGATGTCACCTGTCCTTGACTTCTGAGCTCATAGGAAGAGGAGTGAGTCAGGCTGGAGGGGTAGATTTGGGAATCATCTACATAGAGATGATAGTTGAAGCCATGGAAGCAAATGAGTTCTTCAAGAGAGTGGGTGTAGATGGAGAATAGAAGGGGTTTTAGAACTGAATCTTAAATTACTCCCAAAGTTAGGGGATGGGAGATAGAGGAGGATCCCATGAAAGAGACTGAGAATGAGCAGCCAGCGAGACAGGAGGAAAACCAAGAGAGGACAGTGTCAATGAAGCCAAGGTAAGAAAGTGTTCCCAGGAGAAGGGAGTGGTCCACAGTGTTGAAGAGAGCTGAATGGTCGAGGAGGCCATTTGATTCAGCCAATAGGAGGTCACTGGTGACTTTAGAGAGGGCAGTACCCTTGAACTGGAGGAAGCAGAGGCCAGACAACAGGGGGTTCAGGAAAAAAATTGTACAAGAGGAAGTGTAGGCAGTGGGTGTTAGCAACTCTCATGAGCAATTTGGGAAAGTATGTTAGGAGGGTGGTGGGGCAATAACTTCAGGGTTCTGTGGGCTGAAGGGAGGGGGTTTTAAGATAAGTGATATATAGGCAAGGTTCAAAGCAGTGGAGAAGTAGACATTGACAAGTGAGTGGTTGAAGATGGCAGTCAGGGAGAGAAGAAAGGAGGGGTAAGTGTTTTAATAAGGTGGGGAAAGAGGGGTTAGGAAGTGCAGGTGGAGATGGTAGAATTTGAGAGGAGGAGAGAGCTCGCCTCCTGAGATACTGCTGGGAAGGATGGGAGAGTCAAAGCGGGTCAGAAGGAAGGAGTCATTGGAGAGTAGTAGGGGAGATTCTAAGAAAAGTGGCCATTAACAAAAGAAGTGTTTTCATTGGAAATATCTGAAGGAAACCTCTCCACTGGTACGATTTCTTCAAGTGTCCTTCTCTGTTTCTCTTCACAGTGAAGAGACTCATTCCCCCCCCCCCCCCGGCAAGTCACTTCACTTCTCTGTGCCTCAGTTACCTCATCTGTAAAATGGGGATTAACTGTGAGCCTCACATGGGACAACCTGATTACCCTGTATCTCCCCCAGTGCTTAGAACAGTGCTCTGCATATAGTAAGCGTTTAACAAATACCAACATTATTATTTCCTTCTTCTTTTACCCAGAGCAGTACATCACTGTCAGTCCCATCTGTTTTGAGTACTCCAGGGCAGCTATAGGTGTGTTAATGTGCGAGGTCTGATATACCTGTATTGTAGTCTTAAGCATTTTGATACTCACCCCAGCTCTATACCCCTTATGGAAATTTCTTCATAGTCTACTATTTCCTCTTTCTGTAATTTAGCTTAATGTCTGTCTTGCCTTGTAGACTGTAAACCCCTTGTGGGTAAGGATCACATCTACCAACTCTATCATATTGTATCCCCCCAAGAAATTAGTAGTGCTTTGCACACAGTAAGTGCTCAAAAAATACCACTGATTGATTGATTGAAAAAAGACTCTTCTCTCTTTTTCTATGCATCTATCTTCCTGTATATGCTACTAAATACAAACTAGTGAACTAAATTGTACACTATTTTTCAAATTCTAAAATCATTTCCTCAACCCTTTAATGATCCAAGTTCAAGGAGGCAGGAGACCGAGCCAAATGACGTCTCAAAATTACCACTACTTTCCTGCTGTATGACCTTGGGCAAGTCACTTACCTGCTCCGTGCCTTAGTTTCCCCCATCTCTGAAGTGGGGATTAAATGGCTGTTTTACCTTCCCCTTACTCTTAGAGTCTCATGAGGATGGAGACTGTGACTGATCTAACTGCACTGTACTTATCCCAGTGCTTAACACAGTGCTTGGCACCTAGCAACTCAACAAATTCCACACGTTACTATTCTAGATCTACGATTCTGCAACTAAGAAAAGTACAGGTGTCAACAGCGCTAATAAAACCCTCATAAAATAATTTCCAGAATGACACCTTCTGCTTATTTGATAAACTGTTCGATTAATTAATTCCACCTTGACCATTATTCAGTAGAGAACTAGTAAATGGGAGAAACTGTATTGCTTTTCTAAGTTATATTTGATTCCTCCTGAGGACAGTGTCCCAGCAATTGCAAGTGACAGAGTGATAGACACTCTTCAGGGAGATGAGCTCATGCCACTTCATCCCTATAAGTTGCTGCCCTGGCTGGACCCCTTCAGTCATCAGTAAGACAAACCTTTCCATTTGCAGTGCAGTGGGAGTAATCTCACCCAGGCCAGGTGAGTGTCTCTTCGGGAGTCAGGCTCTGAAACGGCAAAGGGCCGAGATTAGTCAGGGATCAGCATGTCTGGGGGTGGGATGATTCAATAGACAGGCTCGGGAATGGAATCTATGGAAATGGTTGATTCCTTAGCCCTCTCCCTGACCTAATCTTGATGCGGCTGCCTGGCAGAATGGAAGGAATTTCAAAGAAGGGGTATGAAAAACCCAGGTTTCTCAATTTTGGCCCATTGCCTAACCATTAATAATTGTGGCATTTCCCCAACTATTGTTCTCTTTGTGGCCTTCCCTCCTCACCCAGTTCTCTGTCCCCTAACCCTGGCTTATCTTCTTTTGCCCCAGGAAATATGACTTCAAATTCTGGGTGAGGAGTGAGGTGGGGCAGGGAGGGAAGGGAGATGAACAAGTGAAAAGACTCTCTGGGGTTGGGTTGAGGTGGTCAGGGGTGTCTTCATCCTCCTCTGGTCACCTCTCCCAGTGTCCCAGAAGATAATGAATAATGGATAATGAAGCTGAACCCAACTGTCCTCCGCAGATGCCACAGCTTGGCTACAACACCACCCAGCACCCCCAAGGCTATACCACCTCATTTCCCCAATCCTAGCCCACCAATTTAGCTACTATAGGGCAACTGTGTCCTGGTCCTAAATGTGGTGTCCTCCATTTCCCATCTCTTCTTGGTTTCTCTCTCTTTTTTTTTTTTACTATGATATTTGTTAAGCATTTATATGTGCCAGACATTGTACTAAGTACTGGGTAGATATCAGGTAATCAAGTGGGACATGGACTATGTCCCACATGGTGCTCAGAATCTTAATCTCCATTTTATAGATGAGTTAACTAAGGCATAGAGAAGTTAAGTGACTTGCCGTAGATCACAAAGCAGTCTAAGGTGGAGTCAGGATTAGAACCCAGATCCCTCTGACACCCAGGTCCATGCTCTATTCACTAGGCCACGCTTATTCTCTTCCACCCAAGGGATGTGTTGAATTTAGTGATTCTATTGAAGCAGCATAGCCTAGAGAATAGAACATGGGCCTGGGAGTCAAAAAGACCTGGGTTCTAATCCCAGCTCTGCCACATGTCTGCTGTGTGACATTAGGCAGGTCACTTTTACTTCTCTGTGCCTCAGTTCCCTCATCTGTATGGGGATTTATGAGGATTAAGAGTGTGAGGTCTATGTGGAACAGGGACTGTGTCCAACCCGATTATCTTGTATCTACCCCAGTGCTTAGAACATAGCCTGGCACACATAATTAGCACTTAACAAATACCATTATTATTATTATTATTGTTAATTCATGACATATTAAAAAGGATTAAGCACTTGATTTTCACTTCAGCCCCACAGCATATACGTACAGATTGGCAAATTTTTAATATGTATTGACATTTGTCTCCCCCTCTAGTCTGTTAGCTTTTTGTGGGCAGGGAACATGCCTACCAATTCAGTTGACTGGACTTTTCCAAGTGCTTCTGTGCAATGCTCTGCACCCAGTAAATGGTCAGTACATGTTATCAACTGATCGAGTGACTGATTGACTAAATTCATTTGTTGTACCATCATTTGATAAGCTTTTTGCATCACTGATTGCACTTTCACCCACCCTCTCTGCATGGTGCCTGCAGCCCTGGTACTTCTCCAGCAAGGTCCAAGCTTCTGATATATATCTGTGATGATCGATTTCCCATAATCCTCTTTCCTCTCCCAAACCACCAGTACTATCCTTCACATGGAGCCTGCAGCTCTTTCCTCTGTCTGAAAGTCCTGCCCCTTCCAAATCTCCCATGCCACAACTTTTTTTCCCCTTTTCACAGATGGGGAAACTGAGGTTCAGAGAGATTAAGTGACTTTCTCGAGATCACATAGAAGGCTAGTGGCAGAACTGGATTTAGAACCTAAGTCTCTTGGTTCCCAATCCCAGCCTCTTTCCATTAGACCAGGCTACCGTCTGAGTATAATCCTTTCCACCCTGTTTGCATGTGAAGATTGTCCCTTATTATAGAGATCCATCTTGGAGTCCCTTCCTCCCCACTGCTCCTGTTCCCAAGCCATTGCTGTCACTACATCAGTCTGTGTTCTGCTGCTGCATGTGTGCTTGAAGTTTTGTTTCTGCCCCTGTAAATTCAACAGTATTGAACCAATAGTAGGTTTAATGCTGAGGGTTGGCATAGGAAGTAAAACTAGTTTGCTGGGCAGTACCGTCACTCTTTAAGCACCTATCTTCCCCTGACCTGGGCGTTTGGAGAATCATTCCGGGCTCCTCAGTAGGCTCATTTGACATGGAAGAAATAACTCCACCTTATGGCTGGCTCGGTGTGTGTCTCTGGACTTGTCTCTGTCACTGTGAATATTCCTGCCTCCGTAGTTCTCGATGTCTCTGCCCAGTGACTGGTGGCAGGAAAACTGTTGCCTTTTTTAGTTCTAAGGAAAGAAATAATCTATCTCCCTGCCTTTCCTACAGGGGCGGTGAACATTAAACACTCCAATCTGGAAGGGGGTGACTGTTTCTCACTGCAGGTTTTTAAAAGGCAGAGAACAATGACAAACCCAAATCACACTTCCCAATTTTCCCCAAATGATAAAAAAGGCCCAAAAGAGAGAGAATAATTTTTAAGAGTCCCTGAGATAGGAAGAGGCCACAGACCCCCAACGTACCCCAAGGATGAACAGGTGAACCCAGGGCCCATTCTCTGCCCATTCCTTCACTGTGAAGATGGCTGTCCAAGGGAAGAAGTGGATTCTAGGAGGAGGCTCCCTCCATGTCTCTAAATTGCTGGTCTCTTGGCTGAGAGCACCAGATGAGAGGTTTCACTTCTCAGTCTCTCTTGTGGAATGGATTCCCTCCCCTGTCTTCTGAATTCATTATGTGAACCCAGTCGTCTTTCCCTACAGGAGAAAGAGGACATTGCTCTCAGGGAAAATGGCAGCTGGGTTGTTATTCGTCCATACTAGATCCATTTATCGGCTTGTGCAGAAAAATAGAATCCTTTCCTTTTTTAAAAGAAATAGTATTTGTTATGCACTTCCTTGTGCTAGGCACTGTAGTAAACGTTGGGGTAGATACAAGCTAATCAAGTTGGACACAGTCCATGTCCCATATGGGGCTCACAGTCAATCCCTATTTTACAGATGAGGTAACTTAATAATGATTAATAATATGAATGATAATAATGATGATAGTATTTGTTAAGTGCTTACTCTGTGCCAGGCACTGTTCTAAGTACTAAGGTAGATACAGGGAGTAGGGTTTTCCCATGTGGGCTCACAGTCTTCATCCCCAATTTACTGATGATGCATCTGATGCCCAGAGAAACGAAGTGACTTGCCCAAAGTCATGCAGCTGACAAGTGAAAGAACAGGGATTAGAACCCATGACCTATGACTCCCAAGTCCGTGCTGTTTCCACTAAGCCATGCTGCTTCTCAAGCACAGAGAAGTTAAGTGATGTGCCCAAGGTCCCTTTAAAGGACTCAGGTTTTCTCAGGGCTCAGAAAGTCCAACTATGAGATGTCAGAGATGACTGAAAATCAGCAAATATATAACCATTACAGCCAATCATTGGAACACAAGAAACCAGTATTGTTACAATGAAGGTTACATCGTTGTTATTCCTTCTGCTCCCACCGTTTGATTTCTAGCATTATCTCTATTATCATCATCATCACTATCAACTCCATCCACCTCCTCCTTCTCCCTGCCATCACCTCATTTTCATCAACATCATCAGTAATATCATCATCAATGACATCATCAGTATCTGTATCATCATTGTCATCATCAGTAGCCATATTAGGAATGGCTGAATGCCACTGCCTGATGATGGCAGGTCTGAGCTCAGTGGGCAGAGGGAGGGCAAAGATGGATGTGATCCCTGGGTGCCTCACACCTCGTGAAATGTGAAGTGACTCTTTAGTTTAGCGGAGGTTGAGCACACCTATCTTCATTTTCTCCACCTGATCTTTTAAGCCTTCCTTTTCTCCCTCCTACATGTCTTACAGGGTGCCCAGGAGCCTGTTGCTAGCTCCTCCACCCACAGAGCAAACCACATCTGAATCACCAGTTCCACTGTTCCTTCAAACAGTGTAAAATGAATAAACACCATTCTGCTCCATTGGGCCTAGGATTGCTGGGTGACCTTAAATGTGATGAATTATTATTATCATTATTATGATCATCATCGTTATTATTATTATTGCTAACAGCTTACTTTGTGTCAAGCATTGTCCTAAGTGCTGGGAGAGGAACAAGTTAATCAGATCAGACACAGTCCTGATCTCGCATGAAGTTTACAATCTAAGCGTGAGGGAGAACAGTAATTGAATCCCCAGTTTACAGATAAGAAAACTGAGGCACAGAGAAGTAAAGTGACTTGCCCAAGGTCAAACATAAGGTTCTGTGTGAATCATTTCCCAGTAGGCCTCCTATGGAAAAGACATCACCTAAAGGGTCATAGACAAGAGATTAGGATCAAGATGTGAGAGAAAAAGGAATTTCTGAGAAAAAAAAATGCATATGTACATATATGCACATATATGTATTTGTGTATATATAGACATTTGTTTAATGAAATAATTATAAACAGAAGTTACAATTATAATTTATAATTATGGTAATTCTCATATAATTATTTTATGCAATATAATTAAATTTGTAATTTTGAATACAATTATTTCAAATGAATTTCATATATACACATAACATATGTGTTATTATTACATAATAATTATTATTATGGTATTTGCTAAACGCTTACTATGTGCCAAGCACTGTGGTATATACAAGGTAATTAGGTTGTCCTACATGGGGCTCACAGGCTTAATCCCCATTTTATAGATGAGGTAGCTGAGGCACAGAGAAGTGAAGTGGCTTGCCCAAGGTCATGCAGCAGACAAGTGGCAGAGCCGGGATTAGATCCCATGTCCTCTGACTCCCAAGCCTCTGCTCTTTCCACTAAGCCAAGCTGCTTCTCACTAAAGAATGGTAGTTGTTAAGCGCTTACTATGTGCCAAATACTGTTCTAAGCGCCGGGGTAGATACAAAGTAATCAGGTTGTCCCACGTGGGGCTCACAGTCTTCATCCCCATTTTCCAGATGAGGGAACTGAAGCACAGAGAAGTGAAATGTCTTTCCCCAGGTCACACAACAGACAAGTGGCGGAGCTGGGATCAGAACCCACGTCCTCTGAGTCCCAAGCCCGGGCTCTTTCTGCTAAGCCACACTGCTTCTCTACATATGGGCTGCTTCTCACATAACTATATATATTATATATATACATACTATATATATGCAGTGTGAATGCTTAGGTGCATATGTACATAAACACATGTACACATAGCATATTCACACCGCATATGCACATACTAATTTAAAGGCAGAATAGAGTTGCTCTGGCTCGCGTTGTGTGGGGTTCCTTCACTCTAGACCCTAGTCTGGCTAGTCCTCCCGATTGGTCGAGGAGGAGGAGGAGGAGTGGCCATCCCTTGCTTTCCCCACTTCCCCAACCCCCCACCAGATTGTGCTTCTCAGCTAGCACAGTTTTGCAGGGAGCAGGGAGTAGATGTGTGGGGGACAGAGGTCAAAGATGGAGATAGGAAGAAATGAAGCCTCAAGTTATCAGGGGTCATTTCCTCCTTTCCCCTATTTTCAGGTGTACTGGATATTTCTCCCTCCTTTGCTCTCATCCTCAGCCTGCAGGACCACCCCCCTCCGCCTCCCGACCACCCCTTTCCTCTCCCAGGGCACTGTCAGGAAACTCCCAGTTGTAACAGCCTAATCAGTTGTGTGAAGCTCTGAGAACAGTATATAACATAATGGCACCCCAGCTGATTGCTTTGTCAAGTGGAGATGAGATAATTCTCTTTACAGGGAGTCCCTGTTCTCCTGTCCCACTTCTTCTGTTGACAAGATAATCACAATCATGGAGGGGGGTGAGAACTCATTCCATCCTTTCCCTATAAATTCTGCCCCAGCCTCCCTCTTAAACATTGTGAGCATCAGATCTGCACCAGCAGCTACCACCTTGGTGAGTGGTTCTTCCTGTCTCAGATTCCTAGGAAGGGTTTGGAAGAGAGTGCCTGAAACTAGACGGGGAGTTGAAAACCTGGTTGCTAAGACTCTGTGTTGGGCCACTGTAGTTATCATACACTAATAGCATAATAGCTTAATATCACTTACCATGCATCAAATACTGGGATAGCCTCCCTGTATGATGGAGTGTTTTATGCTTGCCACCCTGGAGGCGTTGGTTGTAGCACTTAGTTCTAACTGTGTTTCTTCCATTTCTTGTGGATTGGTTGGGAGTGATACTGGGGGTTGGAGGGCAGCTCTCAGGAGATATCCTTGCCCTCAGAGTCTGAATAAAGTACCACAGTGACAGAAGAAAAGAGGTGGTCTGGGGTCATGGCAGTCAGAGGAAAGGGTATTATTATACTATTATTATTATAGTATTTTGTTAAGGGCTTTCTATGGGTCAGGTACTTTTTTAAGTGCCAGAGTGGATACAAGTTAATCAGGTTGGACACAGTTCCTGTCCCACGTGGGGCTCACAGTCTAAGTAGGAGAGAGAACAGGTATTTAATCCCTATTTTACAAATGAGGAAACTGAGGCCCAGAGTTGATCGAGTAAAGTTACTTGCCCAAGGTCACATAAAAAGCAATTGGCAGAGCCAGGATTAGAACCTAGGTCCTCTGACTCCCAGGTCCTTGCTCTATCCACTAGGTCATGCTGCTTCTCCAAGCTATTCATTAATTCATTCATTCAATTGTGAATGCTTACTGCGTGTAGAGCACTGTACTAAGCACTTCGGAGTATACAGTATCACAATAAACAGACACATTAGAAGTCATTGAGGGTGGAAATGCTGGGATCCGGGGTGGTGACTGGGGCCTTAACCCGACACAGCGAGACACTCCTCCTCACCATCCTCCAGCACTCACCCTGTCTAGGACCTAGACACCAAAGAGAGCTACCTTCAGTCAGCTCAGAGAGCTTGGCTCCTAGAAAGCAGACACTGAGTGTCAGATCTCCCAGCCTGTTCCTGGCTCTTCCCCACTATAGACATTCCCACTGTACCAGAGCATGGACAGGCTGATCCTTACCGCTGGGGAGACAGGCCAGAGACCAGTTCAGACCTTGGGGTGGAGGCTTTCCTGAATGGACTTCCCCAAATTAGAATCCACTGAGGCCAGAGTTAGAGATGGGCACAACCAGGAGCCAAAGTTATGGAGTGAGATTCCAGTGATAACATTTGCTGAGCTGGTGGGAGAAGCAGATTTTCCACTGATGAGGAAGCCCACACTGCCCCCTCATCACTCTTAAGGCCACAGGTGCCACTTTTTCATATGCTTCCCTGTAAATGCTCCACTTCCCTCCTTGGTCTTCCCCATGCCAACTGAAACCAGTTCATCACCTGAAATCTCTCCTGCTTTTTTCTTGTTTTCAACACAGTGTGGTCTAACCGGATCTGGCAGTCAGAGGACCTGGGTTCTAATTATGGCTCCACCCTTTGCCTGATGTATGACCTTGAATAAGTCACTCAACATCTCTGGGCTTCAATTTCCTCATCTGTAAAATGGACATTAAATACCTGTTCTCTGTTCCCCTTACACTGTGAGCCCCATGTGGTACAGATACACTGTCTGATGTGATTGCATTGTGATTGTATGTACTATCCTTTGTTCCTCCCCACAGTGCCTCCATCCAGGGCTCAGTCCATTGGTGCTTAGGACATGTGGCCTGACTGACACAGTTTTCATTTATCTGAACCCCATTGTCTAGTTTCTCTTAAATATGAAGCCCACTTATCTTGTCTTATGTTGTCGAGTCACCTCTGACCCAGAGCAACTCCATGGACACATCTCTCCCAGAATGCCCCGCTTCCATCTGCAAACGTTCTGGTAGTGTATCCAAAGAGTTTTCTTGGTAAAAATATGGAAGTGGTTTACCATTGCCTTCTTCCATGCAGTAAACCTGAGTCTCTGTCCTCAAATCTCCCCCATGCCTCTGCTACACAGCACCGGTGAGTTTTGACTTGCCGCAGATTGCCTTTCACTCCCTAGCTATTGCCCAAGCTAGGAATGGAATGGGTATGCCTCCGTTTGACTCTCCCTCCCATAGTTGAGACGGGTAGAGTACTGGAAACTCTCCAGGTGTGATCCTGAGAGGAGATGAAGCCCACTAACAGAAGTTCATTCACTTTCTCACTTCCTCTCACGCTGTCTTTCCTTCCAGGGCACTCTGGCGATGATGATCTCAAGAGACATAGCCCAGGCTGTCTGCTTCCTCTCCCAGACAAGAGTTGGGGAAATGGGAAATTCCCTCCTGATCACACTCCACATCTCCATGTTTCTTCGGAACCACAAGCCAAAGCCCACGGACCTGATCATCATTCACCTGGCCATGGTCCACACCATGATGCTCCTTACCATCTTGGTGACCGTGGGGGCATCTCTGCTGGGGCTCCAGCTCATCCAGAGTGACATCGGGTGTAAGACTTTCGCATACATATACTGAGTTTCCCGTGGCCTCTCCGTCTGCATCACTGGCCTCCTGAGTGCAGTCCAGGCTGTCACCATCAGTCCCAGGAGCTGTCCCTGGACCCAGCTCAAAGTCGGCACCCCAAAACGCATCTTGTCGATTTGTGTCTTCTTCTGGGTGGTAAACCCACTGATTAGCAGCAACCTTCTGCTCCAAGTCATATCTCCCCAAACATGACCAGGAGGGGGCCATGATTTCATGATAACAATTGTTCCATCACCTCCAACGGCGCCACCCTCCAGGGCTTTTGTCTTGCCCTGATGCTTCTGCGGGACGACACCTCTTTGGGGCTCATGAGCCACGCCAGTGCCCACATGGTCCTTTTCCTCTACTGACATGGCCAGCGGGTCCATTCATTCAATTCATTCAATAGTATTTATTGAGCGCTTACTATGTGCAGAGCACTGTACTAAGCGCTTGGGATGAACAAGTCGGCAACAGATAGAGACAGTCCCTGCCGTTTGACGGGCTTACAGTCTAATCGGGGGAGACGGACAGACAAGAACAATGGCACTAAACAGCGTCAAGGGGAAGAACATCTCGTAAAAACAATGGCAACTAAATAGAATCAAGGCGATGTACAATTCATTAACAAAATAAATAGGGTAACGAAAATATATACAGTTGAGCGGACGAGTACAGTGCTGTGGGGATGGGAAGGGAGAGGTGGAGGAGCAGAGGGAAAAGGGGAAAATGAGGCTTTAGCTGCGGAGAGGTAAAGGGGGGATGGCAGAGGGAGTAGAGGGGGAAGAGGAGCTCAGTCTGGGAACGCCTCTAAGGTCCAGCATCTTCACACCTCCAACCTCCCCGGTAAAGCCTCTCCAGAGAGAAGACCTACCCAGAGCATCCTGCTGCTGGTGAGCTGCTTCGTGACTTTCTACTGTGTGTACCTACTACTTTCCTACTTCCTAGGCACATCCTTAAAGGATAATTTCATACTTAACAGTGCTAACAGTGCTAACGTGTTTGTGGTCAGTGGCTATGCCACTATCAGCCCCTTTGGGCTGCTCCAAAGCAACCCAGGAATCGTTAAGTTCTTGTCTCATCTTTTGTCAAAGAAAAGTCCCCAAGGCCCCCAGGTGGCCACTATTGAATTGAGGACTTCTTTTCCTCCCCAGCAGCACCTGTGACGTTTCAGTGGGAAGGAAAAAGAAACCCTGGATGAAGTGTAAACAGCATCTCATCCTGTGGAAGGACTCCCAGACTCTAATCACTAGATTGTAAATTCCTTGAGGGCAGGGATTGTGCCTAACAACTCTGCCAACTCTCCCAAATGCTTAGTACAGTGCTCTGCCTTCAGAAATGATGTCATTTAGGTTTACATGGGTGGGGCTTACTGGTAATACTAATAATGTGCCAAGCAATGTCCTGAGCACTTGGGTAGCTACAAGATAATGTAACCCACATGAGGCTTACAAGTCTAAATTGGAGGAAAACTAGACATATTACAGATGAGAAGACTGAAGCAATCCCATAGCTTCCAGGTTTGTGCTCTTTCTACTAAGTCATGCTGCGCTTGCTTCCCACAGTCATTCCCTTGAAACCCTGAGTAACTGTGGCAATAATATTTATTAGGCCCTTAGTGTGTGCACAGCACTATACTAAGCACTGGGAGAGAATATATAGGTGGAAATTAGACACAGTCCCTGTCCCTCAGGGGGCTCACACTTTGCATGGGCTCTGCATGGGCTCTGGAGTTTTAACTAATTCCCACCTACTTTTGCCCATTTCCTCCCCTGGGATTAGCAGGATTCCAGTTGATATCATCAAGGGAGTGATTCATTGACCTCTCATGCAAATGAGTTTTTTGCCTCTGGAAGAGTTCCTCAGGAGTAAGCAGTTTCTTTCTTCTAGAAACTTCTGGAACTTTCCCCCTTATGGGATGGGATGGGCCTGCTGAACCATCACAGGAGTCTCAGAGAAATTTGAGCCTCCAGAATCGTGGCTCAATCTTCCATAGTTTTCTTTTTTCATATTAATTTATTTATAATAATAATAACTATGGCATTTATTAAGCACTTATTATGTGCCCAGAACAGTACTGAGAATTGGTGTGGGTGCGAGATAATTAGATCAGGCACAGCCCCTGAGTCACATGGGGGTCACAATCTAAGGGGGAGAGAGAACAAGCATACAATCCCCATTTTACAGACGAGGAAGCAGAGGCAGAGAGAAATTAAGGAGACATGCCCAAGGTCTCACAGCAGGCAAGTGTTATAACCAGGATTAGAACTCAGGTCCCTTGAATCCCAGGCCCATGCTCGTTTACTAAGATACTCTTCTTTCCATGAATTAAACGATCTAATAAACCAATCCCATAGGCAGCTTCTGCCTGCTCCACCCCAAATCCCAGTTCAGAGATTAAAGACTGTTTCAAATGGACAAGGTGGATATTTTTTATCCAGTGATCAATGAGGAGAGCACTGCCTGATCCTTAAGATGCCTCTAAGGACTCTTTTCACACCCCCATATCTGGATCATTGTCCTTCAGCAGCGTGGCTTAGGGATATATATACATCATTACCTTAGCCTGCAGGGATATATATACATCATTAATAAAATAGAATAATTAATAATATATAACATAAATAATATAATAATAATATATACACATATGCACAAGTTCTGTGGGGAGAGGAAGGGGTTACAGCAGAGGGAGGCAGTAGGGGGAAGGGGGAGGGGAGGAGGGGCAGAGGGAAAAGGAGGGCTCAGTCTGGGAAGGCCTCCTGGAGGAGGTGAGCTCTCAGTAGGGCTTTGAAAGAGGGGAAGAGAGTTAGTTTGGCGGATGTGAGGAGGGAGGATGAGGGCCAGGGGTCGATGGCAGGACAGGCGAGAACAAGGCACCATGAGGAGGTTAGCAGCAGAGGAGCAGAGTGTACAGGGTGGGCTGTAGGAGGAGAGAAGGAAGGTGAGGTAAGAGAGGGAAAAGTGATGGAGAGCTTTGAAGCCAAGAGTGAGGAGGTTTTTTTATGTGAAAGTTGACAGGCAACGACTGAAGGTTCATGAGCAGGGATGTGACATGCCCAGAGCATTTCTGTAGAAATATAATCCAGGCAGTGGAATGAAGAATAGACTGGAGTTGGGAGAGACAGGTGGGTGGGAGATAAGAGAGGAGGCTGACTCAATAATCCAGTCGGAATATTATGAGAGCTTGTACCAGCAAGATAGAAGTTTGGAAAAAGAGGAAAGGGTGGATCTTGGCGATGTTGTGAAGGTGAGACCGGCAGGTTTTGGTGACAGATTGGATGTGTGGGGTGAATGAGAGAGCAGAGTCAAAGATGACACCAAGGTTGCGGGCCTGTGAGACAGGAAGGCTGGTAGTGCCAACCACAGCGACAGGGAAGTCAGGGAGAAGACAGGGTTTGGGAGGGAAGATAAGGAGCTCAGTATCCCCCCCACTACGCTTAGAACAGTGCTTCACACATAGTAAGCACTTAACAAATACCATCATCATTATTGTTGAGCAACTGTTTTTTATATATTATTATTGTATATATAAAGGTTAATACACAGTGAGAACTTGATTTTAGTGAAGATACAGAAAATGAGGAACGAAATAGAGGGAGCAGAGGGCAAACAAGAATGAAAATCAAAGAGACAGGAGTACGCCATGATAATTATAATAATTGTGGTATTCGTTAAGCATGTACTTTGTGACAAGAACTGTAGAAGTGCAGGAGTAAATAGAATATATGCAGATCAGGCACAGTCTAAGAGGTAGAGAGGACAGGTATTGGGTTCTCATTTAACAGTTGAGGAAACTGAGGCCCAGAGAAGTGAATTGTCCAAGTTCACATAGTAGACAAGTGGTGGAGCAATGATTATAACCTTCCCTGAGTGAGCCCTACCTTTCACTCTGCCCCTCCTCCCCTTCTCATTCCCCCTACTCCCTATGCTCTACCTCCTTCCCCTCTCCACAGCACTTGTGCATATTTGTATATATCATTTTTTACTCTATTTTATTAATGATGTGTATATATATATATATATATATGATTCTATTTATCTTGATGGTATTGATGCTTGACTACTTGTTTTGTTGTCTGTCTCCACCTTTTAGACTGTGAGCCCATTGTTGGGCAGGGATTGTCTTTCTCTGTTGCCAAATTGTACATTCCAAGCGCTAGGTACAGTGCTCTGCACATAGTAAGAGCTCAATAAATACGACTGAATGAATGAAGATGATCAGGTTGTCCCACGTGGGGCTCACAGTCTTAATCCCCATTTTCCAGATGTAACTGAGGGACGGAGAAGTGCCCAAAGTCACACAGCTGACAAGTGATGGGGCCGGGATTACAATCCATGACCTCTCACTCCCAAGCCCGTTCTCTTTCCACTGAGCCATGTTGCTTCCCTTTATATAAGGGTATTTATAACCACCATACTTACTGTACTAAGCATTGGGGTCGATACAAATTAATCAGGTGGGACTGTGCCCATGTCTCATAATAATAATAATAATAATGTTGGTATTTGTTAAGTGCTTACTATGTGCAGAGCACTGTTCTTAGAGCTGGAGTAGATACAGGGAAATTAGGTTGTCCCACGTGAGGCTCACAGTTAATCCCCATTTTACAGGTGAGGTAACTGAGGCACATAGAAGTTAAGTGACTTGCCCACAATCACACAGCTGACAATTGGCAGAGCCGGGATTCAAACCTATGACCTCTGACTCCCAAGCCCGGGCTCTTTCCACTGAGCCACACTGCTTCTCTATATGGGGCTTACAGTCATTACCCCATTTTACAGATGTGGTAGCTGAGGCACAGAGAAATGAAGTGACTTGCCCAAGGTCATGCAGCAGACAAGTAGCAGAGTGGGGATTAAAACTTGGGTCCTTTTGACATAGGCTCATGGTCTAGCCACAGAGATACACTGCTCCTCAACCTTCTTGAAGTATTTCATTTTTTTTTTATTGTGTTTCTGTTAATATGACAATTCCTAGTGTTTCCATCAATAGCCCAGCTCTGCATTGGAAACCTTTGTTCCTTGTCTTTGAATTCAGTACATATGTTCTGAATACAGTAGCCATTACCACGTGGGCCCGTGATCTCTGCTCCCCTGGGGCTGAATCGACCACCACATGGACTCGGGAGCTCTCCTCCCAGGCGGTGGTTCCTTGGGCTGCCTGCCCCCCGTTTCCAGGCTAGCTCTTTAGCAGCCTTTGGCCACCGACCGCCGACCGCCGACTCATCCACGCCGAGACCAGCCCCCTCTCCCGGGAAGCTGAGCCTTGTCATCGCCCGGACCCTTGGAGCCATTACCACGTGGGCCCGGGATCTCTGCTCCCCTGGGGGTAAGTCTCAGACCGCCGGGCCCCCTCTTCCCAGCCGATTCGACCACCACATGGACTCTGGAGCTCTCCTCCCAGGCGGTGGTTCCTTGGGCTGCCTGCCCCCCGTTTCCAGGCTAGCTCTTTAGCAGCCTTTTGGCCACCGACCGCCGACTTTAGCGGCTTTTTGGCCGCCGACCGCCGACTCATCCACGCCAAGGCCACCCCCCCTCCCGGGAAGCTGAGCCTTGTCATCGCCCGGACCCTTGGAGCCATTACCTCGTGGGCTCGGGATCTCTGCTCCCCTGAGGCGCAGCCTCGGCCCGCCCGGCCCCGATTCCCGACAAGCCCCCCTTCGCCTGCCGCTCGCCGACTCATCTGCGCTTCCTCCGCCTCCCCCGGGGAGCTGAGCCTCGGACCGCCCGGACCCGCGCCCGCCTCAGCCTTTCGCAACCTGGACCTCCGCACCCCCGCTTGGGAACTCCGACACTAAGGATCTTCGCCCCCACAGACCCCCAGCCACCAGCTTCCAGTCCACCCCCCCCCCCCGCTCGGGCCCGGGGACATTGCTCTCCCCTTCTCGATCCTGGGGACATTGTGCTCCCCTTCTCGGCCCCAAGGACATTGTGTCCTCGGGGGACATTGTGCTCCCCAACCGCTCCCCCACTCCGCCCGAGGCGGCCATTTTGGGAAACCCCCACTCTGCCTGAGGCGGCCATTTTGGGAAGGCCTCACTCCCTCTTCCCTCGAGGTGATTCTTCTCTCCCGCCCCCGCCCCGGGCGACGACGTCCTTGTTCTCACCATGTTACCTTACCTTAGCCGCCGCCTATGGCCGCCACCCACCCCGGACAACCTCAGGGCCTCCCCGCCGCCACAGGGTTATTTTGTCATGAGCTCTGGGACTCTCTCGGCCGCTGGCCGCTTGACTTTGAGTCTGATCGGGTAGGGTCGGCTCGTCCCCCGACCCTGGTCATCGCCTGCTTATTAACACTATTGTAGTGTGCCTTACTGTAGCATGTTGCTATATTAGCGATCTTGCTTGTTATTGTTTATTGTCGTCAGACTTTGAATCTGATCAGGTCGCCCCTTAATCGAGTCTACCCCCGACCCTGGTCATCGCCCCGTTTATTAACACGACTACATTGTATCATACTGTGTCATGTTGCTATATTAGCACTACCGTATTGTATCATACTGTATCATGTTGCTATATTACCGATTTCATTTATTACTGTTTATTGTTGTCAGTGCTGCCACCCACCTCTCTGGCCTCGCCGTGTCCCTCCTCCCCCCCTCCTCCCTCCCGCCCCTTCCTATCCTCCCCTTCCCCTTCCCCTCTCTCGCTCAGCTCTTTCCCGCTCTCTCCTCTGTCTCCTCCCCCCCTCCCCTCTCCCGCCCTAGAACCCCACTTTACCAGCGCTATCCCTCTTCCCCCTCCCCCTACTCTTCCCCCCACCAAACCCCCTCCTCACCCCCTACCCCTTCTCTCTTCCCCACTCACGCCCCATCCCAGTCCTCTTGTCCCACCGCTACCCCTCATCCCCCTCTCCCCATCCAGGGCCCCGCCACCTCCTTCCCATCCAAACCCTCCCCTCCCCCCATCCTTCCCCCCCTCTCCACCTTGCACCCACAGCTACTTTCAAGTGTGGCCTCTGGAACCCCCGCTCTATTACAGGTAAGCTACCTTTCATCCATGACCTTTTCCTCTCCCGCTCTCTCCTCCTCCTCGCCCTTTCGGAAACGTGGCTCTCTCCCGAAGACACGGTCTCCGCCGCCGCTCTCTCCAGCGGAGGCCTCTCCTTCTCCCACTCCCCCAGACTCACCGGTAAAGGAGGAGGCGTCGGCTTCCTCCTCTCGCCCCGTTGCCGCTTCCGCACTATCCCTCCTCCCCCCTCCCTCTCCTTCCCCTCCTTCGAAGCCCATATCATTCGCCTCTACCACCCCCTCCAGTTACTTGTCGCCGTCATCTACCGCCCTCCCGGTCCCACCTCCGACTTCTTCAACCACCTTGACCCCTTTCTCACCTTCCTTCTCTCCTTCTCTCTGCCCACTCTGATCCTTGGAGACTTCAACATCCATACGGATGTACCCGACAACTCCTCTGCCGCCCGCCTGCTACCCCTCCTCGACTCTGCCGACCTCCTCCTCCACCATACTGCGCCCACTCACCGACTCAGTCACACCCTCGATCTCGTCATCTCCTACCGCTGCACTATCTCCTCCCTCACCGACTCTGAAATCCCTCTCTCTGACCATAACCTTCTCACCTGCCTCATCTCTCACACTCCCTCCCCCTGCAAATCTTCGCTACTGCCCCACAGAGACCTCCGCTCTCTCGATCCCATCCGTCTTTCCAATAGCATCTCTCCTCACCTCGCCGCCCTGTCCTCTCTTCCCACTCTCGACGATCGGGTCTCCGCTCTCAACTCCACCCTCTCTACTCATCTCGACTCTCTCGCCCCCCTTTCCCTCCGCCGCTCTCGCTCCACTAACCCGCAGCCCTGGATCACCTCCTCCGTCTGCCTCCTACGCTCCTATGCTCGAGCTGCCGAGCGCTGCTGGCGAAAGTCCAAGCACCAAGCCGACCTCACACACTTCAAATTTATCCTTTCCTGCCTTAACTCTGCCCTCTCCTCCGCCAGGTAAAGCTTCTTCTCCTCCCTCATCGACACCCATGCCCGTCACCCCCGCCGATTGTTCCGGACCTTTAACTCTCTCCTTAGGCCCCCTGTTCCTCCCCCTCCCCCATCTCTCACCCCCAATGATCTGGCCACCTATTTCCTCACGAAAATCAACACGATCAGGTCTGAGCTCCCCAAAGTCACCCCTCCGCCTCTCCCCTCCCCCCCACCAACCCCCTCCCCTACTTTCCCATCCTTCCCTGCAGTATCCTCAGAGGAGATCTCCTCCCTCCTCGCAAGTGCCACACCCTCCACCTGTGCCTCGGACCCCATTCCCTCTCACCTTATTAAAACCATCGCCCCTGCCCTCCTACCTTCCTTAACTTCTATTTTTAACCACTCAATCTCCAAGGGCTCCTTCCCCTCTGCCTTCAAACATGCCCACGTCTCCCCCATCCTAAAAAAACCCGCTCTTGACCCCACTTCCCCCTCCAGTTATCGCCCTATCTCCCTACTACCCTTTCCAAAATCCTAGAACGAGTCGTCTACAATCGATGCTTACAATTCCTTAACTCCCATTCTCTCCTAGACCCCCTCCAATCTGGCTTCCGTCCCCTCCACTCTACCGAGACTGCTCTCTCTAAGGTCACCCATGACCTCCTTCTTGCCAAATCCAATGGCTCCTACTCCATTCTAATCCTCCTTGACCTCTCTGCTGCCTTTGACACTGTCGACCATCCCCTCCTCCTCCATACCTTATCTCACCTCGGCTTCACGGACTCTGTCCTCTCCTGGTTCTCCTCTTACCTCTCTGGCCGGTCATTCTCGGTCTCCTTCGCTGGAGCCCCCTCCCCCTCCCATCCTTTAACTGTTGGAGTTCCTCAAGGGTCAGTTCTTGGCCCTCTTCTGTTCTCCATTTACACTCACTCCCTCGGTGAACTCATTCGCTCTCACGGCTTTGACTACCATCTCTACGCAGATGACACGCGGATCTACATCTCTGCCCCTGTCCTCTCCCCCTCCCTTCAGGCTCGCATCTCCTCCTGCCTCCGGGACGTCTCCACCTGGATGTCGGCCCGCCACCAAAAACTCAACATGAGCAAGACTGAGCTCCTCATCTTCCCTCCCAAACCCGGTCCTCTCCCAGACTTCTCTATCACCGTGGATGGCACGACCATCCTTCCCGTCTCTCAGGCCCGCAATCTCGGTGTCATCCTTGACTCGTCTCTCTCGTTCACCCCACGCATCCTATCCGTTACCGAGACCTGCCGGTTTCACCTCTACAATATCGCCAAGATCCGCCCTTTCCTCTCCACCCAAACGGCTACCTTACTGTTACGGGCTCTCGTTATATCCCGGCTAGACTATCGTGTCAGCCTTCTCTCTGACCTCCCTTCCTCCTCTCTCGCCCCGCTCCAGTCTATTCTTCACTCCGCTGCCTGGCTCATCTTCCCGCAGAAACGATCTGGGCATGTCACTCCCCTTCTTAAACAACTCCAGTGGTTGTCTATCAACCTCCGCTCCAAACAAAAACTCCTCACTCTAGGCTTCAAGGCTCTCCATCACCTTGCCCCTTCCTACCTCTCCTCCCTTCTCTCTTTCTACCGCCCACCCCGCACGCTCCGCTCCTCTGCCGCCCACCTCCTCACCGTCCCTCGGTCTCTCCTATCCCGCCGTCGACCCCTGGCCCACGTCCTGCCGCGGTCCTGGAACGCCCTCCCTCCTCACCTCCGCCAAACTGATTCTCTTTCCCTCTTCAAAACCCTACTTAAAACTCACCTCCTCCAAGAGGCGTTCCCAGACTGAGCTCCTCTTCTCCCTCTACTCCCTCTGCTATCCCCCCTTTACCTCTCCGCAGCTTAACCCTCTTTTTCCCCTTTTCCCTCTGCTCCTCCACCTCTCCCTTCCCATCCCCACAGCACTGTACTCGTCCGCTCAACTGTATATATTTTCGTTACCCTATTTATTTTGTTAATGAATTGTACATCGCCTCGATTCTATTTAGTTGCCATTGTTTTTACGAGATGTTCTTCCCCTTGACTCTATTTATTGCCATTGTTCTTGTCTGTCCGTCTCCCCCGATTAGACTGTAAGCCCGTCAAACGGCAGGGACTGTCTCTATCTGTTGCCGACTTGTTCATTCCAAGCGCTTAGTACAGTGCTCTGCACATAGTAAGCGCTCAATATATACTATTGAGTGAATGAATGAATAAATATGATTGAATGAATGAATGACCGCCCCCCAGCCCCCCCAAAATTAAATAAATAAATAAATAAATAAATAAATAAATAAATAAATAAATAAATCCTAAATTCAGTTGTTTACCTGACTTGTCTTGATTTTTAAATCCAAATCCCTTTGGAAATCTAATTTTAATGTTTGTATTAACTGCCTCCAATAAATGCAATGTTTTCTGGAATCCAAGTTTTAAACATGTTTGTAATCACAAAACTGCTACACTCTTCCCCTAGCCCCTATAAAAGGTTGATTTCCATCTCGTCCTTAATTGTCTTGATAAATGTATATTTAAGCCTATATCTAATATCTATCTAATATATCTAAATCTAAATACATTCATATTTAGACATAACTTTTTAAAAACTTTTTAGCAGGTACCATTACCATGAGGACAACAGTTACCTGAGATGTATGTATTTCTTTATTCTCATCCTCAGCACTTGGGTATATACGTACATTAGAAAGAACATTCAGTTAGTTCCACTGCTTGTCAATATCCATTTTTCTGTCTCTCCCTTTAGAGTGTAAATTGTCTGTGGACAGGACATGAATCTTTTGCTTCTGCTGTATTTTCCCAACCATTTAATACTGTACATTCAGTAAACTCTTAAGAAATAGCATTATTTCTACTACAGCTATCAAGCAAAAAAGTATTCATTGTTAGTTTTATTAATCTAGATTTCCTGGTTCCACTGGATTTTATGATTCCTTTCATCATGTCTCTTTTAGGAAAATTAAAAGTGGTTTGTTCTCCATTATTAGTTGCTCAGGCATGTTGTGTGTAATTTCTAACCTATTGTTTATTCTGATTCTTTTTGGACCATCTATCTGTTTTCATATAAGAAACAAATATGAAATATTGTATCCAGAGAGCAGAAACATGTTTCCTGATATTGGACATCCGTATTGTCTACCATTACTATAATATTTTGTGACACAATGTGTTTTATAGCACAGGATCACAATTCAGTTGACCTGGGCTCTAAATCCCAGCTCTGCCTTTTGCCTGCTGCGTAACCTTGGGCAAGTCAATTTCTCCTTGCCTTAATTTCCTCATCTGCAAAATGGCAATTCAGTAACAGTTCTCCCTTCCCCTTTGACTGTGAGCCCACTGTGGATCCCAGACTGTGTGCAATCTAATTATCTTGTATCTACCCTTGTGCTTAGCACTGTGCTGGTCTCAACTTAACAAATGCCACATTTTTATCATTATCATTACAATTATTATTGTTATTATTATTATTCACACTTTATTTTCATAATGAGTCACTTCAATCCTCTTCTGACTGCTGTTTCCCACCAACAGTAGGCTAATGAATTCACGAAACTATGATAAATCAGTCAATTAATGAATCAATCAATTGCATTTATTGAGGGTTTGCTGTGTGCAGAGCACCATACTGAGCACTTGGGAGAACAGGAGTGGAATAATAGGCATATTACCTGCCCATAAGGAGTCTACACTCTAGCTGGGGCGACAGACTTTAAAATAAATTACAAAGAAGGTCAGCAACAGACTATAAGGTGGTAATACATAAGTGATGTGGGGTTTGGGGTGGGGTGAATACCAAAGAATTTAGGAAGTACAGATTTGTGTACCCAGGTGACACAGAAAGGAAAGAGAGTAGAGTGGGAAGGGGAGAGATTACTTCATTTTTATAATTGATATGTTGCAAATATTTTATTGGCTGTTTTATCCACTTGCTGAATTTCTTCTTGCATAGGCTTTTCCATCTGTTATAAAAGAATTTGCCAGCCCAGATAGCAAACATAAAATCTTCTGGCTGATATCTAATGTGAAACTTGAGTTTTAGTTACTTCATATAGTAAAGGGTTGAAATGAAATGTCCTGTGCTTCAGACAGTTTTTGCACATTTCAGGCCTTGGTAGAAAGATGCTGAATAAAGAGATGGCTCACAGAACACTGTAAATTTGCACAACTCTGGTCAATGTGTTCATAGAGTGGGTGTGAATTTTATTTAAATGGGGGGGGGGTTCAGGGAAATACCCCTGTGAGAAAGGAGAACTGAATGTATCATTAAATGTCATTCACTTTCTCTCAGGAACTAAAATGATGATGATGATAAAAAAGAATAAAATAATAGTATTTATTAAACATTTACTATGCATTAAACACTATGCTAAGCACTGGGTAATATATAAGATAACCAGAACAGACACAGTCCATGTTTCACATGTTTATAGGGAGGGAGAACAGGTATTAAATTCCCATTTTACAGATAAGGAAACTGAGGTGCAGAGCAGTGGCCTAGTGGAAAGAGTACCAGCCTACAAGTTCTAATTATTATTCTATTAATCAATTCTAATTCCACTCAAACTAATTAGACCTGGGTTCTAATCCCATCTCCATCACTTGTCTGCTGCATGACCTTGGGCAAAGCACTTAACCTCTCTGTTGCTCAGTTACCTCATCAGTACACTGAGAATTAAGACTGTGACCCCCATGTGGGACATGGATTGGGTCCAACCTGATTAGCTTGCATCTTTCCTAGTGCTTAATACAGGGCCTAGCACATAGAAAGTGTCCAACAAATACCATTTTAAATAAAGTGTTTTACCCAACATCACACAGAGGGCAAGTGGATTAGAACCCAGTTTGTCTGACTTTCAGGCTTGTGCTTTTCCCATTAGGCCATGGTGCTGCTCCATTAACAAACACCTGGTGAAATTGTTGCCAATTATAAGCAGCATTTATAGTTCTAGATTATTTTCTAAATGGTATTAGTTAAGTGTTTAATATGCATCTAGCACTGCTTGAAGCACTGGGATAGATACAAATTTATCAAGTTGGACAGAGTTCCTGTCCCACATGGCACTCACAGTCTAAATTGGAGAAAAGAGGATTTAATCCTCATTTTATAAATGAGGTAACTAAGGTCCAGAGAAGTTAAGTGAATTGCCCAAGGTCACACAGCTAGCAATTGGCAGAACTGGGTTAGAACCCAGGTCCTCGGACCCACAGGACCATGCTCTATCCACTATTATTCCATCTGAACCTAGAAAGCTTCCCTGAAGCATCAATCCAGTCTCAATTCAGTTTATTCCTGACACTGTGTTATGGGCTTTCAATCAATCAATCAGTCAACCAATCAATGGTATTTATTGAGCATTTTTTGTAGTAGTAAGCTCTCGGGAACATAGAATTGGTAAGCATGATCCAAAGAAGGAACTCAGTCATTTATTTCCTAAGGCCAACGAACTACCAATTTGTGTATATTATTTTACTATTTAATAATAAGTCCCATTTTCTATTCTTCCTGCTCTGCGTGTTCTTTGCCAGAATTCCGGTGTCTTGAAAGAAAATCATTTTTCTGAAAATATTATCCCAACAGATCTTGGCTATAAACTATATGCTCCTCCAGTAGATTGTAAGGTCTTTGTGGGCATAGATTGTGTCTATCAATTCTATTGCATTGTACATTCCCAAGTGCTTAATACAGGGCACTATTCACTCAAAAATGACACTGATTTGCTGACTGATTCACTGAATGACTCAGATGCAAGCAGCAAGTAGGCTTGTTTTTCTTTCCTTTGACTTGTGTGGAGGGGGCCTGAGGGTCAGAGAACATAGGTTCACAATGCCAGTGCTGTCACTTGTCTGCAAGCTAATCATGTTGTATAAAGGCTTTTTCTCACATGGAGCTCACAGCTCAAGTGGGAGGGAGAATGGGTATTTAACCCCACTTTTAAAGATGAAGAAACTGAGGCACAGAGAAGTGAAGAGACTTCCCCCAGGTCACATGGCAGTCAAGTGGCAGAGCTGGTATTAGAACTCAGGTCATCTGACTTCAAGTCCTGTGCCCTTTACATTTGCCAAGCTATTGACTAAGATGTGAAAGTTTAGGGTCAAGGAGAGTAGTTCCATGTAGGGTATCTTGAGTTTGAGGTGCCAGTGAAGCAGCCAAGATCAGATGTCCCAGAGGCAAAAGGAGATGAAGAATTGCAGCCAGACAAAAGCCCAGGTTTGGAGAGGTAGATCTGGCAGTCATCATCTGCAACAAGGTGCTAGTTGAAACCACCAAAGTATGAGTGTTGAGTGAGGTGATGAGGTGATCAAGGGAAGAGTCTTGGTTAACCCTTCCTGAAATAAGATGAGGCAGAAAAATGAAAATGAGAAGGACTAGGCAGAGAGGTAGGAGATCCAGGTTCATTCTATCTCAGGAAATCCAAAGCCTGCCAATATTTCAAGGAGGAGGGGAGTGGTCCACAGCATCAAAAGCAACTGAGAAGTCAAGGAGGATCAGGGGAGACTATAGCCCTCTAGCCATGGCTATAAGAAGGTCGGGGATATGTGGAGATCATAGCTCGGACTCAGTGAAGGGAAAGTGTCCCAAGTGAATCAAGAAGAGCGTTGGTGGAGAGAAAAATGAGTGGACAAAGAACGTATAACCACGATCCTAGGTTTCTCAAATTCTATTACATAAGGGTTTAGCATTGAGGCATTCTAATGGGTCTGTCATTTTTAAGGTCCTCTGAGTTTAACAGAAATCAAGAAAATGGTGGTGAATGACCTGGTTTGGATGATTTTCTTCCTGGCTCAGACCGGCTTTGGGCTCTTGGGAAATTCAACGCTGCTCATATTGTATATCAACATCTTCATATCTCATCCCCATCAGAAGAAGTCCACAGACCTGATCCTCACCACCTGACCGTGGCCAACACAGTAAGACTTCTCACCCAGTGTGCCCCAGGAATAGTGATGGCCTTTGGACTGTAGACTCTCATAGACACCATAGGATGCCAGGTCATCTTGTACATCAGGAGGGTGGCCAGGGGCCTTTTCATCTGCACAGTGTGTCTTTTTAGCATGTTTCAGGCCATTACCATCATTCCCAGCACTTCCCGCTGGGCCTGGCTCAAACCCAGAGCTTCCAGATACATTCTGCCTTCCTTTCTCTTCTTCTGGATTCTCAGTCTGTCAGTTGGTATGAATTTTGTTCTAAAGACCATAATAGGCATTAGGAGTTTCATCACCACTGTCAATGTTTACAGAAGTAAGTCCTGTTCCACTGCCCTGTGGGGAAATGACTCGAGTAACGATGCTTTTTTAAGAGTCATGACTAGGCGAGATCTCTTCTCCGTGTTCCTCATGAGCTCTACTACACCAGAAGCAAGTCCAGCATATCCACAGCACCAGCCTCTCCCCCAAATCTTCTACAGAGGCCAAAACCACCCAGACCATCCTGCTCTTGGTCATTTCCTTTGTTTGCTTTTACTGCATAAATTCCGGCCTCGATCTGATATTGTATTCTTCGCCAGAGAATGATTTGAGGTTTTATGATATGGTATTAATTCTGGGTGCTTGTTATGTCTTTTTCTGCCCCTTCGTACTGATCAGCAAAGATCTCTGGATCCCTAGCGTCCCGTGCATCCTGAAAAAGATGAGCGAAACCACTTGTCCCCTGTATTCTAGTGACAAACAACAGGTCAGTTCTCTGCCTATTTTTCTGCTCACCCATTCTCTGTGAAGACGCCAGTCTTGGAAAGCAGAAGATGCTGAAGGAAAGGACCAGTGAAACCTACACTGACAGAACTGATTTGAGAGATTTCACTCTCTACCTGGTCCTTTCAACATAGATTCACTATTCTCCTCCTTTCCTGTATCCACATGTTTCTAATGGAGATGGTCTCAAGGAAGATGGTGGTCAAGTGACCAATAAGTCATACTTGCTGACCAATATAGAACATCACATCTCAGGATAGAGACCCTCATCCACAGAAATGCTGTTCTCTCACCAACTTTCCCCTTCTCTCTTTCATTCCTCCTCCATCCATTTGGTCTGTACCCACTGCTTCATTTTGCTAGCATTGAGGCAACAGACAATAACCACCATTCTCAGTCTCATTATCACCACTGCCATCATCATTTTCAGGGACACGATCATCATTGTACCATCATCATCGCCATGATTATCATGACCAACTTCATCAACTTCATCCCTGACTTAAAACAATAGAAAAGGTGCCAGGACATTTCTAGGTGTCTTAAGTTTGGCTGAGCTCACGCTGGGTTGCTGTGAATCAACTGGAAATGTGGAAGAACCTAAAATATCCAGTATGCCAAGGACATTTCAGTAGATTGTAAGCTCCTCACTGAAATGTAAGGTGTTTGAGAATCAGGATCATGTCTACCAACTCTTTTTTACTGTATTTTCCCAAACACTTAGTAGAGTGTGCTGCACATGGTAAGTAAGGATGAGGCCAGGATAATCATTTTAGGTGTTGTTTTTGTTCAGTAGGATGTATCAGACAACTGAAGAAAAAAGATTTAAGCAGGAAGGGCAAGAGCAGGGTCTTGGAAGTCAAGAGACAGAAGCTGAAATCCTAACATCTGCACATGTCACTGACCTCTTGGTTTTATCCCTAACTTTGCCATGTCCCCCCGATGTGCCTTGATTTCTTCACATGTAATTTGATGGTAACTACTTTCAAGGGGTTCTGGAAGATAAAATTGCCATTGCAATGACAGGTGGCACTACTATTGGAAAAATCAGCATCGGTAGAAATAGCATGGCATAGTGGATAGACCATGGGCCTGGGAATCAGAAGGGTTCTAATCCCAGATCTACCACTTGCCTGCTGTTTGACCTTGGGCAAGTCACTTCACTTCTCTAGGCCTCAGTTACCTCATCTGTAAAATGAGGATTGAGACTGTGAGCCCCACATGGGACAAGGACTCTGTCCAACCTGCTTTGCTCGTATCCACCCCAGCGCTTAGTACAGAGCCTGGCACATAGTAAGCTCTTAACAAATACCATAATTATTATTATTATGTAAGGTAATCAGGTTGAACACAGCCCCTGTCTCACGTGGGGCTTCCAGCTATGTAGGAGGAAGATTTAATTTCCATTGTACAGATGAGGAATGAGTGATCTATGGATAATTGGGACTTGCCAGGGGTATTCTGGGATAAGTACTATTTGCAATCCTAAATTTGGAGGGTGCCTAACATAATTATTGTGGTATTTGTTAATAACTGTGGCATTTGTTAAGCACTTACACTGTGCCAAGCACTGAACTAAGAGCTGGAGTAGATACAATTTGGACAGTTCACACCTCTCCACTCCTTGGAAACATCCAGTGGTTGCCCATACACCTCCACATCCAACAGAAGCTCCTTATCATCTGCCTTAAGGCATTCAATTAGCTCTCTCCCTCCTACCTAATCTCACTAATCCTAACCTCCTTACTACAACCCAACCTACACACTCCACTCCTCTAATATCAACCTACTTTCTGTACCTTGATCTTGCCCATCCGCACACCAACCCCTTTCACACATTCTCCCCTGGGCTCAGAACTCCCTTGTTCATTCATTCATTGTCAATCATATTTATTGAGCAATAATAATAATAATAATGTTGGTATTTGTTAAGCGCTTACTATGTGCAGAGCACTGTTCTAAGCGCTGGGGTAGACACAGGGGAATCAGGTTGTCCCACGTAGGGCTCACAGTCTTAATCCCCATTTTACAGATGAGGGAACTGAGGCACAGAGAAGTTAAGTGACTTGCCCACAGTCACACAGCTGACAAGTGGCAGAGCTGGGATTCGAACTCATGAGCCCTGACTCCAAAGCCCGTGCTCTTTCCAGAGCACTTACTGTGTGCAGAGCACTGTACTAAGCACTTGGGAAAGTACAATATATTCAATACACCACTCTTCCCACCTTCAAAACCCTCCTAAGATCACATCTCCTCTAAGAGGCCTTCACAGACTAAGCCCTTTTTTTTCCCCATTTTCTCCTCCCTTCTGCATCAACTATGTACGTGGTTATAGAATGTGGCTCAGCATGAGAAGCGTAATAAGCAGTGTGGCTCAGTGGAAAGAGCCCGGGCTTGGGAGTCAGAGGTCATGGGTTCAATTCCCAGCTCTGCCACTTGTCAGCTGTGTGACTGTGGGCAAGTCACTTAACTTCCCTGTGCCTCAGTTACCTCATCTGTAAAATGGGGATTAACTATGAGCTTCATGTGGGACAACCTGATTACCCTGTATCTACCCCAGCGCTTAGAACAGTGCTCTGCACATAGTAAGCGCTGAACAAATACCAACATTATTATTATTATAGCACCATCAGTGATATTTCATAAGTGTTTACTGTGTGCTCAGCACTGTACTAAGCACTTGGGAGAATACAATACAGTGACGTTGGTAGACACATTCTCTGCCCACTACGAGCTTGTGGTCTAGAGGAGGAGAGAGGCATTGAAAGAAATAAATAATTTATAATATATACAATATGTTATTCATATAATATAGAATTTATAGTTTTTACATATTTACATAAGTACTGTGGGGCTAAGGGTGAGGCAAATATCAGAATATCTACCCCTTAAACACTATGATACTTACCCCAGTCCCACAATAACTTATGTAATCATTCTATTTTACTATTTCCTCCATCCCTATTCTACTTCAATGTCTATTTCCCTCTGTAGATTGTAAACTACCTGTGAGCAGGGATCGTGTCTATCAACTCTGTTATATTGTGCTTTCTAAGCACATAATACAGGTCTGGATGTCGGCCCGCCACCTAAAACTCAACATGAGCAAGACTGAGCTCCTCATCTTCCCTCCCAAACCCGGTCCTCTCCCAGACTTCCCTATCACCGTGGATGGCACGACCATCCTTCCTGTCTCTCAGGCCCGCGATCTCGGTGTCATCCTTGACTCGTCTCTCTCGTTCACCCCACACATCCTATCCGTTACCGAGACCTGCCGGTTTCACCTTTACAATATCGCCAAGATCCACCCTTTCCTCTCCACCCAAACGGCTACCTTACTGCTACGGGCTCTCGTTATATCCCGGCTAGACTACTGTCAGCCTTCTCTCTGACCTCCCTTCCTCCTCTCTCGCCCCGCTCCAGTCTATTCTTCACTCCGCTGCCCGGCTCATCTTCCCGCAGAAACGATCTGGGCATGTCACTCCCCTTCTTAAACAACTCCAGTGGTTGCCTATCAACCTCCGCTCCAAACAAAAACTCCTCACTCTATGCTTCGAGGCTCTACATCACCTTGCCCCTTCCTACCTCTCCTCCCTTCTCTCTTTCTACCGCCCACCCCACACGCTCCGCTCCTCTGCCGCCCACCTCCTCACCATCCCTCGGTCTCTCCTATCCCGCAGGGGACCCCTGGGCCACATCCTCCCGCGGTCCTAGAACGCCCTCCCTCCTCACCACCACCAAACTGATTCTCTTCCCCTCTTCAAAACCCTACTTAAAACTCACCTCCTCCAAGAGGCGTTCCCAGACTGAGCTCCTCTTCTCCCTCTACTCCCTCTACCACCCCCCCTTCACCTCTCCGCAGTTTAACCCTCTTTTCCCCCCATTTCCCTCTGCTCCTCCCCCTCTCCCTTCCCATCCCCTCAGCACTGTACTCGTCCGCTCAACTGTATATATTTTCATTACCCTATTCATTTTGTTAATGAAATGTATATCGCCTTGATTCTATTTAGTTGCCATTGTTTTTACGAGATGTTCTTCCCCTTGACTCTATTTATTGCCATTGTTCTTGTCTGTCCGCCTCCCCCGATTAGACTGTAAGTCCGTCAAACGGCAGGGACTGTATCTGTTGCCAACTTGTTCATTCCAAGTGCTTAGTACAGTGCTCTGCACATAGTAAGCGCTCAATAAATACTATTGAATGAATGAATGAAAGGTCTCTACACACAGTAAGTGTTTAATAAATACCACTGATTAATTGATTGATCACTACTTCCATCACCTCATTTGGATCATCAAATACTCACAGTATTCAAAGAAGACCACTGAGGGTAAAGTGTCACCAATGAGTATGGCCGAAAAGGTCAATGCAGGACCCACAGTCCCAAACACATTGTGCTCACAAAACAGTTGTCCCCTGCTCCATTGTGTTTAATGTTTGCAGCATCTGGTGCTGTTTGCTCTTTTGCCTCTTTTTCTCTTGCACCGTGGACATAGTCATTAACTCTATCGTATATGTATGTCTCTATTTACCATATTTACTCACTTAATTGTCCCCCCTCCTATTTTTGAGGAGGAAATAAAAGAATATTTCTGCACCACATTATTGTCTCTCTTTTACTTTATTCACAGTGGTTGTGATTGTCTAGGTTGTCTCTATGCTCCCTCCTAGCCTGAACCAATCCAATCCTATGCAAGAAAATCACCTCATCTCCTAAAACGTTATACAGTAGCTATTTGAGCTGCCAATAACATTTATTTAACTTTACATTTTCTACTTTCAGTATCAAGTCCACTCTTCTCTGCCTGTCTCAATGAACTGATGAATAAATGTGATTCTGTTCTGAAATAACCTCTATCTTTGTAGTGAGTCAGCCACCAAGTTTTCAACTGATGTCTGGAGCAATGCATAAAAATGGACTAGGACAAGTAAGGAAATAGCATTACTGTGCATGGGTGGAGTTTGCATTTAAGAAAAAAGTATTTGTAGTGGGTGGAAGTGTAGCCAAGGTAAAAGTGATAATTGCCGAATTCTGTGCATCGTACATTTTGCTGAACAAATTGGAGTTAGAGCAACAGCCTGAAAATTTTCCAGCAAGTGAGATATTAAGAAGCAGCATGGCCTAATGGAAAGAGAATAGTCCTGGGAGTCACATGGCCTAAGTTCTAATACCAACTCTGCCTCTTACCTGCTGTGTGACCTTGGACAAGTCACTTAACTTCCCTGGGCCTCAGTTTCCTCTTCTGTAAAATGGGAATTCAATACCTGTTTTCCCTTCTACTTAGGTTGTGAGGTCCATGTGGGTGAGGGACTGTATCGAAGATAATAATCTTGTCTCTACCCCAGTGTTTCATGCAGTACTTGACACACAGTAAGCAATTAACAAATACCACCGTTATTATTATTATTAAATATTAGAGGAAACAAATTAAACTAACGATGAGCACTAAAAAAACATGTTGAATTTTCTGTGGTTCTAAGACTGGAGAGTATCCAGCAATATTGTTAGACTTCATGCTTATATGACTCACATAATTTTTTTATGATTTTTTTAGTGGTATAAGTGCTTACTATGTGTCAAGTACTGTTCTAAGGGCTGGTCGATACAGGTTAATCAAGTCGGACACAGCCCCTGCCCATATGGGGCTCAAAGTCTAAGTAGGAGGGAGAAGAGGTATTGTCCCATCCATTTTTATGTTATTATAATTTTACTCCCAAAAGTGGGACAGTTGACTGAAGAAATTTGGTGTGATAGTATCTTCTCACTTGGTGCCAAAGGTGATTCTTATGTGATGCTGGTAATAATAATAATAATGGTATTTGTTAAGTGCTTACTATGTGCCAAGCACTGTTCTAAGCGCTGGGGGGGATACAAGGTAATCAAATTGTTCCACGTGGGACTCACAGTCTTAGTCCCCATTTTACAGATGAGGTACCTGAGACACAGAGAAGTTAAGTGACCTGCCTAAAGTCACACAGCTGACAAGTGGCAGAGCTGAGGTTAGAACCCATGACCTCTGACTCCTGAGCCCGTGGTCTTTCCATTGAGTCATGCTGCTACTGCTCGAGGAGTTGAGTGTGACAGCTATGGGAGGACAAACCAAGGGTCATGACCATAGAGAAACTTGGCCAGCACTAAAGTTGTGTAGACCTTCAGTCTGGGCTGAAGCCTACTATTATGCAGCCCTGAAGCTCTGCCTCTCAATCTCCCAGAGGAATAACTCAAGATAGGTGTCTGTACTCTATAGCAGTGAGTAAGGGTGAATGAGCACCTTAACAGTGTCAGTGTGAGTAATTCTGTAGATATTGGTGGCAATCTCCGGACTTTCTTTCAATAGTATTTATTGAGAGCTTACTATGTGCAGAGCACTGTACTAAGCACTTGGAGTGCACAAATCGGCAACAGAGACAGTCCCTGCCTATTGATGAGCTTACAGTCTAATGGGGAGCTTTTGCGGACTTCCTGCCCACAAAAGCTCCCCATGGATAGAGTGAAGATCCATTGGGCCAGAAATTAAAAATGAAATTGTGGCTCATCTGCTCCCCAGATTGCTGTGCCAGAAAAGCGTAACAACGTTAGGGACTCCCCATCTCTGGCTACTCCCCGATGGTGTCAGGCTCCTGAGAGTGACAGGGTAATTGCAGCCCGGGAGAGATGAGCTCATGAAATCCTTCCCTATATCTGCTGCTGTGACTGCCACTGCCCAGACGCTGATGGATGAGACTGGCTCAGGCTCCGGGATCAAAGACTAATTTGGTGAGTATCTGCTTCTGTCTCAGACACTAAGGCCAGGCAGGGAGGGAGGAAGTTTTCTTTATTCATTCATTCATTCATTCAATAGTATTTATTGAGCGCTTACTATGTGCAGCACACTGTACAAAGCGCTTGGAATGTACAATTCGACAACAGATAGAGACAATCCCTGCCCAACAACAGGCTCACAATCTAAGCGGGGGAGACAGACAGCAAAGCAAAACAGAACAAGACATCATCAAGATAAATAGAATCAAGGAGATAAACACCTCATTAACAAAATAAATAGGGTAATAAATAATACATACAAATGAGCACAGTGCTGACAGGATGGGAAGGGGGAAGAGCAGAGGGTGGGGGGGAGGGGAGGAGGAGCAGAGGGAAAGGGAGGACTCAGTCTGGGAAGGCCTGCTGGAGGAGATGAGTTCTCAGTAGGGCTTTGAAGAGGGGAAGAGAGTTGGTTTGGTGGAGGTGAGCAGGAAGGGCATTCCAGGACAGAAGTAGGACATGGGCCAGGGGTCGACGGTGGGACAGTCGCGAATGGGGGACTGTGAGGAGGTGAGCGGCAGAGGAGCAAAGCGTACGGGGTGGGCAGTAGAAAGAGAGAAGGGAGGTGAGGTAGGAGGGGCAAGGTGATGGAGCGCTTTGAAGCCAAGGGTGAGGAGTTTTTGTTTTGTGCGAAGGTTGATATGCAATCCCTGGAGGTTTTTGAGGAGGGGAGTGACATGCCCAGAGCATTTCTGCAGGAAGATGTTCCGGGCAGCGGAATGAAGAATAGACTGGAGTGGGGAGAGACAGGAGGAAGGGAGATCAGAAAGGAGGCTGACAATAATCCTGTCAGGATATTATGAGAGCTTGTACCAGCAGGGTAGCAATTTGGATGGAGAGGAAAGGGTGGATTTTGGCAATATTGTGAAGGTGAGACAGGCAGGTGTTGGTGACGGATTGGATGTGTGGGGTGAATGAGAGAGCTGAGTCAAGGACGACACCAAAGTTGCAGGCCTGTGAGACAGAAAGGATGGCAGTGCTGTCCACAGTGACAGGGAAGTGAGGGAGAGGACAGGGTTTGGGAGGGGAGATAAGGAGCTCAGTTGTAAACATGTTGAGATTTAGGTGGCGGGCAGACATCCAGGTGGAGACGTCCTGGAGGCAGGAGGAGATACGAGCCTGGAGAGAGGGGGAGAGAGCAGGGGAGGAGATGTAGATTTGGGTGTCATCTGCGTAGAGATGATAGATGAAGCCGTGGGAGCGAATGAGTTCACCAAGGGAGTGAGTACAGATGGAGAACAGAAGAGGGCCAAGAACTGACCCTCGAGGAATCCCTACAGTTAATGGATGGGAGGGGGAGGAGGAGCCTGTGAAGGACTCCAAGAATGAACGGCCAGAAAGATAAGAGGAGAACCAGGAGAGGACTGAGTCCGTGAAGCCAACGTGAGATAAAGTGTGGAGGAGAAGAGGATGGTCGACAGTGTCAAAGGCAGCTGAGAGGTCGAGAAGGATTAGGATAGAGTAGGAGCCATTGGATTTGGCAAGAAGGAGGTCATGGGCGACCTTTGAGAGGGCAGTTTCGGTGGAGTGGAGAGGACGGAAGCCATATTGGAGGGGGTCCAGGAGAGAGTTGGAGTTAAGGAATTCAAGGCAGCGAGTGTAGACGACTCGGGGAGCTGGAGCCTTGGACTAGAGAAGAGTCGATCAGCAAGACCAGAAGGAAACACTGAAACTCTATACTATTTCCCCTATCCCTAATCTAAATGATTGGGAATTATTCTGGGTGTTTTCGGGGTGGTCTCTTCATCTGCCCCCATCATGGGAATCTGTTCTGGAAAGAGGAACCTAGGTCGTCCTCCAGGAGGGGCAGGGATCCAGCTCATAAAAGCCCAACACCAAGACCTCTTCCCCTGTCCCTTCCTCCAGAGCTCACCTTCATGGTAGGGTAGGAGTCCTAGGTTGCCCTGGTCCTTCTTCCAGACCTGAGACATGTGGTTGTGGGAAAAGGGAGACACCCTGAGGTACAGGCTCGGGGGACAGAGTCGCTGGTACCCCATTTCCTCTGCTGAGAACCCATGTGGATTGCACAGATCAGCAGCAGAATGTGTTGTGGATGACAGGCTGCCATCAGGTTGCTTAGAGAAGTGGCACAGCCTCATGGAAAGAGCATGGGTTTGAGTGACAGAGGACCAAACTTCTCACTCTAGGCTTCAAGGCTCTCCATCACCTTGCCCCTTCCTCCCTCTCCTCCCTTCTATCTTTCCACTGCCCACCCCGCATGCTCCGCTCCTCTGCCCCTCACCTCCTCACCGTCCCCCGTTCTCGCCTATCCCACCGTCGACCCCTGGGCCATGTCCTCCCGTGGTCCTGGAATGCCCTCCCTCCTCACCTCTGCCAAACTAATTCTCTTCTCCTTTTCAAAACCCTACTTAAAGCTCACCTCCTCCAAGAGACCTTCCCAGACTGAGCTCCCCTTTTCCCTCTGCTCCCTCTGCTCCCCCTCTAGCCCCCTTCACCTCTCCTCAGCTAAGTCCTCTTTTCCCCTCTTTCCCTCTGCTCCTCCCCCTCTCCCTTCCCCTCCCCTCAGCACTGTACTCGTCCGCTCAACTGTATATATTTTCATTGCCCTATTTATTTTGTTAATGAGATGTACATCACCTTGATTCTATTTATTTGCTATTGTTTTAATGAGATGTTCATCCCCTTGATTCTATTTATTGCTATTGTTCTTGTCTGTCTGCATCCCCCGATTAGACTGTAAGCCCATCAAAGGGCAGGGACTGTCTCTATCTGTTACCGATTTGTACATTCCAAGCGCTTAGTACAGTGCTCTGCACATAGTAAGTGCTCAATAAATACTATTGAATGAATGAATCCCATTTCAGGCACTTGACAATTCTGTGACCTTGGACAAAACACTTTACTTCTCCGTGTTAGTTTCTTCATCTGTAAAATGAGGAGTAAGTTCTTGTTCTCCCTCCTCCTCAGACTGTGAGCCCTATATCTGGCAGGGGCTGTGTTGGTTATGGTTATCTTATATCTATCCAAGCGCTCAGTACAATGCTTGGCACATATTAAGCACTTATAATAATGTTGGTATTTGTTAAGCGCTTACTATGTGCCGAGCACTGTTCTCAGCGCTGGGGTAGACATAGGGGAATCAGGTTGTCCCACGTGGGGCTCACAGTCTTAATCCCCATTTTACAGATGAGGGAACTGAGGCACTTATCAAACACTACAGTCATTATTATTTGGGGTCCATAATAGGTTGTTAAAGGGAGCAATTGGGGACATTTACATTGAGAATGGTTGCTGAAGAGGAAAACCAATAAGCTCAACATGGACAGGTAGCATGTCCGCTAATTCTGCTGTACTCTCCCAAGCACTTAGTACAGTACTCTGCACGAAGTAAACACTCAGTAAACACCATTGATTGATTGGTTGGCTCAAGGCCCTTCTAGAGTTAACAATGGTAATAGAACTCTGGATTGCATAGACCATCATTCTGACCTAGAATGGCATTGCAGATGCCCTTGTCTAACTTGTTCTCAGAGGATGGACCTTTATCCTGCCCAAGTAGCTTACTCTACAGAATCTCTTGTTTAGTCTTGGTCCAACCAGCCCCCATGCTCAGAACAGGGAGTAAGGAAGCCCGGAGAGTCACTCCAAGGTGCCTCCCACCAAGGGAAGTGAAATTAAAGCCATGTTTTTTGTTACTTGATCAAAGGACTATTAAATATTGTTGAGATTCATTCATTCATTGTCATATTTGTTGAGTTCTTACTATGTGCACAGCACCTGTACTAAGCGCTTGTGAGAGTACCATACAATAATAAACAGACACATTCCCTGTTCCCATCAAGCTTACAGTCTTGAGGGGAAGACAGGCAATGGAACAAGTAAATAAATGACAGGTATGTACATAACTGCTGTGGGGCTGGGAGCGGGGGATGAACAAAGGGAGCAAATCAGGGTGATGCAGAAGGGAGTGGGAGAAGAGGAAAGGGGGCTTAGGGAAGGCCTCTTGGAGGAGATAGATGTGCCTTCGGTGAGAATTTGAAAGGGTGCTGGGGGATTATGTCTGCCTGTGTTAGAGGCTGGAGGAGAGGCCCCGTGACCCAGGGAGATACATGGACCTGAAGAGCCATGGGTAGGGGAAGGAGTGCTTCCTCATAGAGCTCTCTGTAGCCAGTCCTGGGAGGGGAAATGGTAGGCTACTCCCTGATGACACCTTCATCTCTGGGGAGATTCCTGGACTTTAGATGAGGGGTGGTGGAATTGATAGGGGTGCAGGGATTTGGAGTACACTAAACTGAGGTCTTCAATCAGCCAGTCCCAGGAAGGGGAAAAGTAGAGGGCTTTAACAGCCAATGGAAACCAACAGAGGTGCAGGCTCTCCTAAAGTGACTCCAAGTACTATTTTGGCCAGGATTTAGGGCAGAGAATTCTGGTAGTGTCTCTTCCTCCCAAATCCAAGACAATATTATCTCAGGGAGGTGCCAAGCTATTTTTTTTAAACCAATCCACCTCCTCACTCAGTCCTCATTCAATTCTGCCCATTCCCTAGCAATGTGTGGCAAGTGTTAATCACTTACTATGTGCCAAGCCCTGTAATAAGTGCTGGGGTAGACACAGGATAGTCAGGTCAGACACAGTCCCTGTCCCACATGGGGCTCATAGTCTTATGGGAGGGAGAACAAATCCTCATTTGACAGGTGAGGAAACTGAGACATAGAGAAGTTCAATGACTTGCCCAAGATCACACAGCAGGTAAGTGGTAGAGCCAGAAATTGGAATATAGGTCCTCTACCTCACATTGGGCCATGTTGCTTCCCTCCTTCTCACCTTCGGCAATCCCTCCTGAGTCTTTTAGAAATGAAAGACTTTCATCGTGGCCCCCATGACCACCGGGATGCTGATGATTTTTCTATGGCACATCTCAGCAACACCGGTCATGTGAGTCCCCACAAGGGAGCTTCCCAGACGTAGGGAAGAACTGAGGTTTAAATCAATCAGTCAATCAATCATATTTAATAATAATAATAATACTTATGACATTTGTTAAGCAGTTAAGCACTGGGATAGATACAAGGTTATCAAGTTGTCCCACTTGGGGCTCACAGTCTTAATCCCCATTTTACAAATGAGGTAACTGAGGCACAGAGAAGTTAGGTGACTTGCTCAAAGTCACACAGCTGACAAGTGTTAAAGCTGGAGTTAGAACCCATTACCTCTGACTCCCAAGCCCGTGTTCTTTCCACTAAGCCACGCTGCTTCGAGCACTTACTGTGTGCAGAGCACTGTACCAGACAATTGAGAGAATACAGTGTAACAGAATTCATAGATACGTTCCCTGCCCCCAGTGAGCTTACAGTCCAAAGGGATGCTCCCTTTCCTGTCTCTGACTCAGTCTCTCAGACAACCCATCATATTCTAATAGTAATAAGCAAGGTTCCCTGTCCCAGAGTCCATGAAATGACTCTGAGACTATAGACAATGATCTATAAAGAATCATTTTCTTCAATAGATTACTCTGTATAGTATCATTGGTTTGAGCCAATGAATAGTGCTATAGTATAGCAATCCTAGAGTCAGAGGAAGGGAGGAGGGCACTCACTCCTAAAGATCATCCCCTTCTCTCTAAGGGGTGGTGAATAGAATTAAGAGCTATCCCTTGGCATTCAGCCAATCATAGGGGGGAATGAGAAGGGAAAAGGGGGTGCTGGTAAGGAGGACAAGGAACTCCACAACCGTCTTGGGTCAGAGGTATCAAAGCTGTGATACTGGGAGGTCAGGGCCTGCAGAAAGGTTGAGGTCATGACCTTGGGAGAACACAGAGCTCAGGGAGGGATCAGAGTTACAAGCCCATACATCCCTATAGGGATGTCATGCTGACAGTTCAAACTTAACATGTCCAAAACCACTCCTCATAATTCCCACCCAAACCCTGGTCATCTTCCAGACTTTTCCATAAATGTTGATGACACCACTATCCTCCCTGTATCACAAGTTTGCAACCTTAGCATTATCTTTGATTCATTTCTCTCATTCAACCTATCTATTCAGTTTGTCACCAAATCCCGTCGGTTCTACCTTCACAGTGCTTTGAGCATCTGCTCCTTCTTCTCCATCCAAATTGCTACCTTGCTGATTCTAGCACTTCTGAAATAACACCTCGACAACTGCATCAGCCCTCTTGCTGACCTCCCTGGCTCCCTTCTCTCCCCTCTTCAGCCCATATTTCACTCTGTTGGCCAGATCATTTTTCTGAAAAGTAATTCAGTCCATACATCTCCACCCTTCCAGAACCTCCAGTGGTTGCCTATCCACCTTGGCATCAAACAGAAATTCCTTACCATCAGCTTTAAGGCACTCAATCAACTCTCCCTCTCCTGCCTTACTTCACTGATTTCCTACTATAGCCCAGTCTTCACATTTCGCTCCTCTAACGCCAACCTCTATCCCATCCTTCCTCCTCTGAACCCTTGTCTTTGTCCTCCCTCTGGCCTGGAACTCCCCACCTCCTCTTTTATATCTGGCAGACCACCATTCTCCCCATCTTCAAAGTCCTACTAAAATTATGTTTCCTCGAAGAGGCCTTTCCTGAATTAGCCCTTACTTCTCTTATATGTCCTTCATTTTGCATTAGCTTTGCACTTGGATCATAACCCTTAATCACTTTGATATTCACCCCAACCCCATGGCACTTATGTCCATCTATCCATCTGTATCCATCTTTTAATGTTTGTCTCCTGCTCTGTTCTGTAAGAACCTTATGGATGGAAATTGTGTCTATCAAATCTATTGTACCGTACCCCCCCAGGCATTTATAACAGTGCTCTGCAGCCACTAAGAACTCAATAAATACCACTGAGTGATCCCATTCAGCCTCTTCACATCCTTAACCAGTGTATCTTTCTGTTGTGAGAGCTAGAGAAATTCTGGTTCCATGGAGACATATTTACCTGGGGGGCTGAGGGTTGGGGAGGCAACCCTTCCTCCCCTGAGCTTCCCTGATGTTCAGAGATTAGGTGGGCAAAGGTCAATCTTTATTTCAGATACACCACCAGGCATTTAGGGTTTTTCAAAGCAGAAGTGGAGGAAAAGAATGTTTTCTATCACAAAAAAAATCAGGAAAAAAAAATACTTGACTTGTGTGAATTTCAGCCATTTATCTGGGATTAGAGTCCCACCTGGGACAAGTCAAACTGCACTGGCTGCACATTCGCATATTTTAAATGTAAATATCTTGGTGTGTCGTAGTTACAGTCATGCCGGCCATATCACTCTGCCTCTGTCCCCGATTTGTGACAATCCTAGGTCTTTCATCCCCAGATCCTATCCGAAATGGCCCCACGTTTCACTTAGTAGAGCCTGGATTTCTGATAGTCTCTGCTGGGTTCTCAGGTCATTTATTTATTCATTCAATCACATTTATTTACAGTGCAGAGCACTGTATTAAGTGCTTGGGAGAGTACAATATAACAATGCACAGGTACATTCCCGCCCACGACGAGCTTACAGTCCGGAAGGGGAGGCAGACTTTAATAAAAATAAATGACAGCTATGTATATAAGTGCTGTGGGGCTGGGAGAGGGGATGAATAAAGGGAGCAAGTCAGGGTGATGCAGATGGCAGTTGAAGAAAAGGAAAAGAGGGCTTAGTCAGGGAAGGCTTCTTGGAGATGTGGCTTTGAAAGCCCTCAAGAGATAGGGGGTGGTGACAGCAAAATAAGGGATTCCTCTAAATTACAAGCTCTTTGTGGGTAGGGATTTTGGCTACCAAATCTATTGTGCTGTACTCTCCCAAGCTCTTGGGAGAGTCCTCTGCAAACAATAAATGCTTGATAAATAAATACCATGATCGATTAATTGATTGATTCTGAGTTGGGGTTTTCGAGGCTGGGAGCTCCTTGTCCTGTCCATTCTGGGAAGGTAAGAACAGGAGGCTTTGAGGGCATCATTTTCCTCCACTTCTGTTCTGGGAAACCCTAATACTGACCCTAACACTGCCTGGTGGTACATCTGAAATAAGGATTGACTTTTGCCCGCCCCCATCCCTCCCACCTAGCCTTCTTTACGAATGCTGAGGTACCCAACCTAAAGTTCTCCAAACCTTCTCTGCAGAATTGGGTCCAAATTATAATGATTTTGAGGGCACTAGTAAAGGAATGCAACATTATATGAATTTATATTCTTTCTTTTTTAACCTTTGCTCAGACCTGTGTCATACCCATATAAGTTTCAGTGAACAAACTCTCTCTCCCACTCACTCTCTCTTTCTCTCTGTTTCCCAGGTTGCTTTGCAGGACGCCTCCTCTAGTTCTGACAATTCAGTAGAATGAATGCCACTGAAATCTCTTTTGGGATCATGTTTCTGTTACAGATCCTCATCGGTGTCTCAATGAATGGCTTTCTCCTCCTGTTTTATACCCGTACAGTCTCTATCAGGTCCAAGTTCAGTTCGTCAGACTTGATACTTGGGCATTTAGTCTTGGCCAACTCCATCATCCTTCTCACCAATGGAATTCCAGAAATCATGACAGCTTGGGGACTAAGAAATTTCCTGGGCAATGTCGGCTGTAAAATTCTCATTTATCTTTATTGAGTGGCCCGGGGCCTGGCCATCTGCACCACCTGCCACCTGAGCATCTTCCAGGCCATCACCATCAGTCCTGGCACCTCCCACTGGGCAGGAGTCAAAGCCAAATTACCCAAGTGCATCATCCCCTCCTGTGGCCTCTTCTGGATCCTCAATCTGCTCATTGATTTCGAAACACTGATGAACATCACGGGCCCCCAGAACAGCAACAGCAGTTTACGAATCATGCTAGATCTCAAATATTGCTCAGAAGTCAGTGCCAGTGCAGAAACCACCCTGATAATTTCAACAGTTCTCTCTTTCCGGGATCTGCGGTTTGTGGGGTTCATGGGCATGGCCAGTGGCTACATGGTGCTTGTCCTGCACAGACACCACCGGCAGGTTCAGCAGCTTCACGGTCCTGGCCACTCCACCAGGGTAATGCCCGAGGTCAGAGTGGCCAAGAAGGTCATTTCCTTGGTGACTCTCTATGTCCTCCTCTACGGGCGACAGTCAAACATGCTGAGCATTATTCTAAACATGAAAGAAAAATCGCCTCTACTGGTGAATTGCCATATTGTGTTAGGATTCACCTTCTCAGCCTTTAGTCCTTTCCTGATGATTCATGGTGACAGGAGAATGAAAATCGTCCAGAAAATGGAATCTCTTGAGTCCAACTACAATCCTTCCTAGGATCCTAGGGAATCTACCGACACTTCCAGAGTCTCGTTTGATGACACTCATTGGATTTAAGGATTTCAACTGTGCATCTCGACTGATCTAAGACAGGACCAATTGAAGACAAATTAGTGATGAAAGGAGCAGCCGGGGCTGCTTTTACTGGCAATTGGAAGATGAAGAGGGGTCTGCCCTCCCTTTTTGCCTTATCCCAGCCAGTTCTGCTAATAGGAAACTCCACAGCAGTCAGGGAAACTTCATTCAGTCATGCCAAAAAATTCCTACCACTAGTCCAAAAGAGTCCAGGAGGAAATATAGCAATGGCCAGGACCCACATACTGGAGAGCCATGCATCTGCTCTTTGTGATGTGGGAATAACTTTCGTGCAGGGCGCAGTCCTTCATTCCACTAGGGAGCAATGCAGTTGAAGCTAAGTGGGGAGATGGGTTCTCATTTCCAGCATCCACTGAACCACGGAAAAAGCCCAGCATAATCATTGCTCAGCAACCACAAGTGCTCTGGGCACCATCTTCTAAGCTGAGACCCAATTCCACCCCATTTCATCAACCAAAAGTTATGCAGGAATGAGAACTGACTCACCATTGAGATGGGACAGCATCGTGGATCCGGGTTCATGAATGCACCAAAGATTTGAAATCACCGCTGAGTTCCCTCAATGACCGAGGTCGGCAGCCATAGAGTACTGTTAGCCTAGTGGAAAGAACACAGGCCTGGGATTAAGGGGACCAGGGTTCTAATTCTGACTCCAGCACTTGACTGTGTGACCTTGGACAAATAACTTAATAATAATAATAATAATGTTGGTATTTGTTAAGCGCTTACTATGTGCCAAGCACTGTTCTTAGCACTGGGGGGGATACAAGGTACCCAGGTTGTCCCACATGGGGCTCACAGTCTTCATCCCCATTTTACAGATGAGGTAACTGAGGCCCAGAGAAGTGAAGTGACTTGCCCAAAGTCACACAGCTGACAAGTGGCAGAGCTGGGGTTAGAACCCATGACCTCTGATTCTCAAGCCCTGCTCTTTCCACTGAGCCATGCTGCTTCTCAGGGTTTGGGTATATTTTGATCCATAGCTGTTTTGTAGGTGTCTACATTAAAGCCATAGCTTTTCCTAGGTTCTATGCATTAAAGCCATAGTTGTCACAGCAAAACTCAGTGTGTTCATTTGTTTCATTCTTCTGCACCTGGAGATAAGTAACCATGGACAGATCCCCTTCTTTGGGGTATGTCACCCCGGAGCTCTCAAGCTCCAGGAACCCCAGATACACATGAATCCTGAGCCCCAGAGATCAGGAGCCCCAAGATCCATAAGTCCCAGAACAGCAGGAGCCCCAGAGTCCTAAGAGCTTCAGAGCCCCAGGAGCACAAGGCTCCAAAGCCCCCGAGCCCCAGAAGCCCAGGAACTACAGAGTCCAGAGCGCAAGGAGCCTCAAGGCCCAAGAGCTCCAGATCCCAGGAGATCCAGAGCCCGAGGAGCCCTGGAGTACCAGATCCCCAGGAGCCTCAGAGCACCAAGAGCTCCAGGAGCCCCAAAGCTCCAAGAGCCCAGGAGTCCCAAGGCCCCAGAGCCTCAAATCCCCAGGAGCCCAAAGGCCCCAGAGTCCCAGGAATTCCGGAGCCCGGACAGCACCAGAGGCCAGAGCCCCAGAAGCAAGATCCCCAGAGCTCCGGAAGCGCCAAGGGTCCAGATCCCCAGAGTCCCAGGAGGTCCTTATTCCCAAGACCCCAAGAGCTCCAGAGCCCCAAGAGCCCCGGAGCAAGAGGAGCTCCAGAGTCACGGGAGCCCCTTGGCCTCCAAGCCCCCAAGAACCAGGAGCCCCAGAGCCTCAGGAGCCGTGGAATCCCAGGAGACAACAGGCCCCAGAGTCCTAGAGCCTCAGGACCCCAGGAGATCCAGGGCCCACCCCGTAGCCCTAGAACCCCAGACTCCAGATCCCCAGAGCCCCAGGAGACCCAAGACTCCAGTGTCCCAGAGTGGAGAACACCAAGCCCCAGGAGCCCCAAGTCCCCAGAGCCCCAGTGCCTCAGGGCCCCAGGAACCCCAAAGCCCAAGGAGCCCCAGAGTCCAGAACCCCAGGAACATCATTGTCCCAGAGCTCCAGAGTCCCAGGAGCCCCAAAGTCACAGAAGACCAGATCCCCAGACCCTAAATGTCCAGGAGTTCCAAGACCCCAGGAGCCCTAGAGGCCCAGAACCCAAGAGCCACAATGTCCCAGAACACAAGAGATCCAGATCCCCAAGGCCCCAGAGCCCCAGAGCCCCAGTGCTCCAGAAGCCTCATGGTCCTAGAGGCCCAGAGTCTCAGCATCCCCAGAGTCCCAGTGCTTCAGGTGCCTCATGGCCAAAGAGCCCCAGGAGCCCCAGAACTCCCGAGCCCCAGGAATCCTGAAGTTCCAAGAACCCCAGGAGCCCCAGAATCCCAGAGCCTCAGGAGGCCCAAGACCCTTGAAGCCCCAGAGGCTCCAGGGCCCACAGCCTCAGAGCCCTCTGAGCCCCATAATCACAGGAGTCTCACTGCCAAGAGCCCCAGAATCCCAGAAGCCCCAAAGCCTCGGGGTCACCGATCCCTAGAGCCCCAGGAGCCCTGGGGTCCCAAGAACCCACGAGGTCCCGGAGCCCTAGAGGCCCAGGAGCCCGAGAGACCCAGGAGTGCCAAGGCCCAAAGACCCCGAGCCCCAGCAACCCCAGTGTCCCAGAATCTAGAGCCCTAGGAATCCCTGAGCTAAGAGCCACAGAGTCCCAAGAGCCACAAAGCCCAGGAACCATTGATCCCTAGAGCCCCAGAGCCCCAGGAGACCCACAGTCTCAGCAATCCTAGAGTATCAAGAACCCATGAGCCCCAAGGCCCCAAAGCCCCAGAGATCCAGGACCCCAAAAGCCCCAGTAGCCCCAGAGTCCAGAGCCCAAGAGTGCCAGGACCCTCAATGCCCCAGAGGCCCAGATGTCCAGAGCCCCAGGAGCCATAGACTGCAAAGTAAGCCAGGAGCCCAAGAGCACCAGGAGCCACATGGCCCCACATCATCTGAGCCCCAGCTGCCCCAAGACCCCAAGAACCCCAGAGGCCGAGAGCCCCTGGAACCCCAAGGTCCCAGGGCTCCAGAGCTGAGAGGTCCAGGAGTCCCAGAGCCCCAGATGCCAGAGCCCCACAGCAACAGGAGCCCCAAGGGCCTAGGGGGCCCAAGGCCCTAGAGCCCCGGATCCCAGGAGCTTCCAATTCCCAGGAGCCATGGAAGCCCAAGAACCCCAGGAGGCCCCGAGCCCCAGATGCCAGATCCCCAGAGCAACAGGAGCCCCAAGGGCCTAGGGGGCCCAAGGCCCTAGAGCCCCGGATCCCAGGAGCTTCCAATTCCCAGGAGCCATGGAAGCCCAAGAACCCCAGGAGGCCCCGAGCCCCAGAGCCCCAGAATCCCTGGATCCCCAGGAGCTCCAGGAACCACAATGCCCCATAGCTCCCTAGCGCAAATAGCACTAGAGTCCCTGTAGCCCACGAGTCCCAGAGCCCCATATCCCCCAAACCCCCAGAGGCCTGGAATCCCAATAACCCCAAGAGTCCTAGAACCCCAGAGCAACAGAGCCCCAAGAGCCCAAGAGCCCCTGCCTCCCCAAGGCCCCAGATCCCAAGGCCCAGGAGACCCACAGCCCCAGATCCCCAGAGCCACAGGAGCCCGGAAGTCCCAGGAACCCCAGGTCCTCAGTGCCACAGAGCCCCATAACCCCAGATTCACTGAGCCCCAGAGCTCTAAGAGCCCCAGAGGCCCAGGAGGCCCAGGAGGCCCAAATACCCAGGATCCCCAAGGCGTCAGACCTCAGAGCCCCGATTTGCTCCCTTTGCTCCACACCTCTCTCCCAGACCCACAGGACTTGTATACTTACACACTGATCTATAATTCTATTCATTCATATTGATACCTGTTTACTTGCTTTGATGTGTATATAATTCTGTTTATTCATATTGATGTCAGTTTACTTGTCTTGATGTCTGTCTCTCCCCCTCGCCACCCCCCTAGACTGTAAGCCCGATGTGGGCAGGGATGCTCTCTATTGCTGAACTCTACTTTCCAAGCACTCTACACATAGGGAGTGCTCAATAAATATGATTGAATGAATGAATGGAAGAGCCCAAGGTGCTCCAGAATCCAGACCTCCAGAGTACGGGGTGTCCCAAAGCCCCAGATCCCCAAATCCCAATAGCCCCAGGAACCCCAGTTCCCCGGAGCCCCAAAGCCCCCAAGCCCCATGAGCCCCAGAGCCCCAGCTGACCAAAGGTTCCAAAGCCCCAGAGCCCAGGACCCCAGAGCACCTGGAGCACCAAGTCCCCCAAACCCCAGAAAACTGGAGCCCCAAAGTCCAGAACCCCAGAGTTCCAGGATCTCCAAGGTCCCTGAACCCCAAAGCTCCTGGAGTCCCAAAGCCCCAGGAGCCCCAAGGTCCCAGGAGCCCCAGAGACCCCAGAGCACCAAAGCACCATAGCCCCATATCCCCAGAGCTGCAGGAACCCTCGAGGCCCAAGAAACCCAGGAGCCCAAAACCCCAGAGCCCCAGGTGCCCTAGCAGCATGAGAGCCCCAGAGTCTCAGGAACCTCATGGTCCCAGAGCCCCAGAGTCACAGGAACCAAAGAGCCCCAGTAGCCAAATGGCCCCAGTGTCCCTGAACCTCACTTGCCCCAGAATCCCACAGCCCAGAGCACCAGATCCCTAAGAGCCCCAAGACCTCAGAGCCCCAGGTGGCTCAGAGCCCCCAGCCCCAGGGGACCCAGTGCTCCATAGTCCAGAGCCCCAGGTGTCCCAAGGCTCCAGAGACCCCGACTTTCAGGAGCTTCAGAGCCCCAGGAGCCCCAAACCCCCAGGAGGTTCAGAGCACGTGAATGAAGATCACCAGAGCCTCAGAGCTGCAGGAGCCTCATGGTCCCAGAGCTCCAGAGCCCCAGGAACCCCAGAGCCCAGAATCCAGAGCCTAGAATCCCAGGAGCACCAAAACCAACGAGCTCCAGACCCTTAGAATGCCAAGTAACCTGGAGTCCCAAGAAAACCTGTAGCTTCAAAGCCCCAGATCCCTAGGAGATCCAAGTCCCCAGAACTCCAGGGACCCAGGAACCCCTTGGCCCTAGGGATCCAGAGCCCCAGGCGATCCAGAGCAGCAGGAACCCCAGAGTCCCAGAGTCCAGAATACCCGAGATCCAGGAGCCCAAAGGTTCCATATCCCAAGATCCCAAAGATCCCTAGAGCGCCAGGAGCCCCAAGACCAAAGAGTCTCAGAGTCCCAAAGCCCCAGAGCCCTAAGAGTCCCAGAGCCCAGAGCTCCAGAGTCCCAGGAGCCCCAAAGCTCCAGAGCCCCCGATCCCCAGAGTACCAGGAGCACTAGAGCTCCAGAATCCAGATCCCTAGGAGCCCCAAAGTTTCAGATGCCTAGACCCCGAAGAACCTGAGTGCTGCAGGAACCCCGGGAGCCCCAGATTCACAAGGTCTCAGGGGGCTCAGGAGGCTAGGATACACAGGAGCCCTGGAGTCCCACGAACCCCTGGAGCTCCAGATCCCCAGATCTACAGGACACTCAGAGAGGCAGGAGCCTCAGAGTCCCAAAGACAAGCGTCCCCGAGATGCAAGAGCCCAAAGGCTCCTTATCCCCACAGCACCAGGAACACAACAGCACCAGGAGATCCAAGGACAAAGAGTTTCAGAACCCTGAATCCCCAGAGCCCCAGCAGCTCCAGCAGCCCAAGAGTCCAGAAATCCCAGAGCCCCAGAGCCCAGAGTTAGATGTAAAGGTGAGACTAGGGGGAAAAAGTAAGGTAAGGCTAGGGAAAAAGGTTAGGTAGGAGAAAAGGTTAAGCTAGGAGAGAGGCTCGGCTAGGGAAAAGGTTCGGGTGGGGAAAAGGTTATGCTGGGAAAAGCTTAAGCTAGGGGAAAACTTCAAGCTAGGAGAAAAGGTTTTACTAAGGGAAAAGATTAGGCTAGGGGAAAAGGGTAGGCTAGGGGAAAGGCGTAGGCTAGGGGAAAAGGTTAAGGCTAGAGCAAAAGGTTAGGCTAGGTGCAAAGGTTTGGATGGGGAAAAGGTTAGGCTAGGGAAAAGATTAGGCTAGGGAAAAGGTTATGAAATGGGAAAAGGTTAGGCTGGGGCAAAGGTTATGCTTGGGATAAGGTTAGGCTGGGGGAAAACTTAGGCTAGGGAAAAGGTTCAAACTAGGGGAAAAGGTTTGGCTAGGGCAAAAAGGCTAGGGGAATAGGATAGGCTAGACGTAAAAGTGAGGCTGGGGCAAAGATTAGGCTAGGGAAAATGATAAACTGGGGGCAAAGATAAGGTAAGGTGAAAAGGGTACCCCTAGCCTAACCCCTCGCCTAGCCTGACTTTTTCCCCTAGCCAACCTCTTTGCCTAGCCTACTTCCCCTAGCCTAACCTTTTCCCCTCGCCGAACATTTTCCCCTAGCCTAACATTTTCCCCTTATCTGATCTTTTCTCCTAGCCTAACCTTTTCATCTAGCCTAAATTTTTCCCTTAACCTAACCTTACTTTTTATCTTGGCCTAAACCTTTCCCCTAGCCTAACCTTTTCCCCTAACCTAAACTTGTCCCCTAGCCTAACTTTTTCCCCTAATCTGACCTTTTCTCTCCTAGCCTAACCTTTTCACCTAGCCTAACCTTTTCCCTTATCTTAAACATTTTCCGTGGCCTAACCTTTTCACCTGGCCTAACTTTTTGCCGTAGATTAATCTTTTCCCCTAGCCTACCTCTTCCCCTAGCCTATCCTTCTCCCCTAGACTAATTTTTACCGCTAATCTAACCTTTTCCCCTACCCGAATCTTTTCCCCTGTTCTAACATTACCTTATCACGTAACCTAACCTTTTCGCCTAACCTAACCTTCTTCCCTAGCTTAACTTTTTCCCCTACCTTAATGGTTTCTCTAGCCTAACATTTTCCCCTAGCCTAACCTTTTCGCCTGGCCTAACCTTTTCCTCTGGCCTAACCTTTTGCCCTAGATTAATCTTTTCCCCTAGCCTACCTCTTCCCATAGCCTATTCTTTTCCCCAGACTAATCTTTACCACTAATCTAACCTTTTCCACTACCCAAACCTTTTCCCCTGTTCTAACATAATCTTATCGCCTAACCTAACCTTTTCGCCTAACCCAACTTTTTCCCCTAGCCTAACATTACCTTATCGCCTAACCTACCTTTTTTGCCTAACCTAACCCTTTCCCCTAGCCTAACTTTTTCCCCTAGCCTAATGGTTTCTCTAGCCTAACGTTTTCCCCTAGCCTAACCGATTCGCCTGGCCTAACTTTTTTCCATACCTAACCTTTTTGCCTAATTTACCCTTGCCTCTAGCCTAACCTTTTCACTGATCCTAAACTTTTCCCTTAGCCTATCCCAACTTTTTCCCATAGTCTAACCTATTCCCCTCACGTAACTTTTTCCAATAGCCTAAACTTTTCCTCTAGCCTAAACTTTTCCACTAGGACAACCTATTCCCCTGGCCTAACCTTTTCTCCTAACGTAACTTTTTCCCATAGCATAATCTTTTCCCATAGCATAATCTTTTCCCATAGCCTAACCTTTTTCCCTAGCCTAACATTTTCCCCTAGCCTAACCTTTTCCCCAGCCTAACCTTTTACCCTGGCCTAATCCTTTCACCTGTACTGACCTTTTCCCCTGTCCTAAACTTTTCCCCTTGCCTAACTTTTTCCCCTAGCATAACATTTTCCCCTAACTTAACCTTATTCCCTAGCCTAACCTTTTCCCCTTGGCTAAACCTTTTTGCTTGACCTAACCTTTTCCTCGGGCCTAATGTTTTGCCCAAGCCTAATTTTTTCCTCTAGCCTAACCCTTTCCCCTAACATAACCTCTAGCCTAACTTTTGACCCTAGCCTAACCTCTTCCCCTCAACTAAATGTTTCCCCCCGTCAAACGTTTTCCCCTAGCCTAACCTTTTTCCCCTAGCCTAATCATTAGCTAACCTTTTACACTAGCCTAACCTTTCCCCTGGCCTAAAATTTCCCTTAGCCTAACCTTTTCCCCTAGCCTAATCATTTCCCCAAGGCTAACCTAACCATTTCACCTAACATAAACTTAACTCCTAAGTGAACTTCTTTGCCTAGCCAAACTTCTTCCCCTAGCCTAACCTTTTCCCCTACCATAACCTCTTCACTTAGCCTAACTTTTCCCCCTTGCCTAACCTCTTCCCCTAGCCTAACCTTATCCCTTAGCTTAACCTTTCCCTTAGCGTAAACCTTTCTCCTCACTTAACCTTTTCCCCTTGTCTAAACTTCCCCCCTGGCCTAAGAGTTACCACTCGCCTAACCGCTTTGCATAGCCTAATCTTTTCCCCTAGCCTAACCTTTTCCCCTATCCTAAACTTTTCCCATGGCTTAACTTTTTCCCCTAGCCTAACCTTTACCCTTAGCCTAACCTTTTCCCCTAATCTGACCTTATCCCCTAGCCTAACCTTTTCACCTAGCCTAACCTTTTCATTTAGTCTAAACATTTTCCGTGGCTTAATCTTTGCCCCTGGGCTATTTCGCAAGGTCTAACCTTTTCCCCTGGCCTAACCTTTTGTCCTAGGGTAACCGTGGTCGGCCCGTCCCTTATTCCCGGCTAGCTCTTTGGCTGCCAATCGCCGACTCATCTGCGCCGGGACCACCGCTCCTTTGGATCCACACCTTGGACTGTCAGTCCCTATTCCCGGCTGAACCTTTCTCCTCCAGTCATCGCTGCCACGTCGAGTCGGGGGATCTCCGCTTCCTTGGAGCTGCGCTATCGGTCCTCAATGACCTGCCCCTGGGCTTACAGTCAGCTCTCCAACCTGGACTTCTGCACCCCCGCTCAAGGACTCCGACACTGAGGATCCCCACCCCCGCCCCCCAAGCCACCGCAGACCCCACAGCCACCAGATCCACGAATAGCTCCCAGACCTCCCTACAACTTTCCCTGACCCTCGTAGCCCGTCCTGGTAGCAAACCCAATCCGCAGGACTCAATTCTCCCCAGCACTGCCCTCCCTGCACAGAGTCGTGGGACATTGTGCTCCCCTGCTCGGACCTTGGGACATTGTGCTCCCCTGCTCCTCCCACCCCCGGGCCTTGGGACATTGTGCTCCCCTGCCGCCCCGCCTCCCAGCCGTTGGACATTACCTCCCCAACCGCCCTCCCCCCACTCCGCCCGGAAGCGGCCATCTTTTGGGAAGCCCTCACTCCCTCCTCCCCGTGAGGTGATAGATTTCCCCTGCCCCCACTTCCCCTCCCCCATCCCCGGGCAACAAAGCCCTGGTTCTCACTGTGTTACCTTACCTTAGCCGCCACCTGAGCCCACAACCCACATCGTACATCCTCAGGGCTCCTTCCGCCGCCTCAGAGACATTTGGACCATGAGCCCCAGGACTCTCCTTGCCGCTAGCCTTTTGACTTTGATTTTGATCAGATAGACCCTTAGTCGAGTCAACACCATACCCTGGTCATCACCCGCTTATTAATAATATTTTATTGTATCATGTTACTATATTACCGCTTTCGCATGTTATTGTTAATTGTTCTCAGTGCTGCCACCTACCTCTCTGGCCTCACCATGTCCTTCCACCCCCCCACATCTGTCCCTCCCAATCCTTCCCCTTCCCTCTCTTGCCCAGCTCTTTCCCGCTCTCTCCTCTGCCTCCTCCCCTCCTCCCCTCCCCCGCTCTAGAACCCCACTTTACCAGCGCCACCCCTTCCCCCTCCCCCTGCGCTCCTCCCCACCAAACCCCCTCCTCCCACCCTCCCCCCTTTCCTCTTCCCAACCCACGCCCCATCCCAGTCCTCCTGTCCCACCGCCACCCCTCATCCCCCACTCCCCGTCCAGGGCCCCACCATCTCATTCCCATCCAAATCCTCCCCTCCCCCCGCTCCCTCCCCCTACCACTGTTCCCGTACCCACTGGAATCCCCGCTCCATTACAGGTAAACTACTTTTCATCCTTGACCTTTTCCTTTCCCGCTCTCTCCTCCTCCTCCACTTCCCCCTCCAGTTATCGCCCTATCTCCCTACTACCCTTTCCAAAATCCTAGAACGAGTCGTCTACACTCGCTGCTTAGAATTCCTTAACTCCCATTCTCTTCTGGACCCCCTCCAATCTGGCTTCCGTCCCCTCCAATCTACCGAGACTGCTCTCTCTAAGGTCACCCATGACCTCCTTCTTGCCTCTTAGACTAATCCTCCTTGACCTCTCAGCTGCCTTTGACACTGTCGACCATCCCCTTCTCCTCCATACTTGATCTCACCTTGGCTTCACGGACTCCGTCCTCTCCTGGTTCTCCTCTTATCTCTCTGACCGGTCATTCTCGGTCTCCTTCGCAGGGTCCTCCTCCCCCTCCCATCCTCTAACTGTTGGCGTTCCTCAAGGGTCAGTTCTTGGCCCTCTTCTGTTCTCCATATACACTCACTCCCTCGGTGAACTCATTCGCTCCCACGGCTTCAACTATCATCTCTATGCAGATGACACCCAAATCCACATCTCCTCCCCTGTTCTCTCCTCCTCCCTTCAGGCTCGTATCTCCTCCTGCTTCCAGCACGTCTTCACCTGGATGTCTGCCCGCCACGTAAAACTCAACATGTCCAAAACTGAGCTCCTCATCTTCCCTCCCAAGCCCTCTCCTCTTCCTGACTTTCCTATCATTGTGGATGGTACGACCATCCTTCCTGTCTCTCAAGCCCGCAACCTTGGTATCACCTTTGACTCACCTCTCTCAATCACCTCACACATCCAATCCATCAGCAAGACCTGCCGGTCTCACCTTTATAATATCGCCAAGATCCGCCCTTTCCTCTCCACTCAAACGGCTATTGTACTGGTACAGGCTCTCATAATATCCCGGCTGGATTATTTTGTCAGCCTTCTCCCTGATCTCCCTTCCTCCTGTCTCTCCCCGCTCCAGTCTATTCTTCATTCCACTGCCCGGCTCATCTTCCTGCAGAAAGGCTCTGGGCATGTCACTCCCCTTCTTAAAAACCTCCAGTGATTGCCTATCAACCTCCGCGTGAAACAAAAACTTCTCACTCTAGGCTTCAAGGCTCTCCATCACCTTGCCCCCTCCTACCTCTCCTCCCTTCTCTCTTTCTACTGCCCACCCCGCACTCCCCGCTCCTCCGCCACCCACCTCCTCACCGTCCCCCGTTTTCGCCTGTCCCGCCGTCGACCCCTGGCCCACATCCTCCCACTGTCCTGGAATGCCGTCCCTCTTCGCATCCACCAAACTAACACTCTTCCCCTCTTCAAAGGCCTACTGAGAGCTCACCTCCTCCAAGAGGCCTTCCCAGACTGAGCTTCCCATTTCCCCTCTGCTCCCTCTGCTGCCTCTCTGCTCCCCCTTCACTTCCCCTCAGCTAAGCCCCCTTCCCCCCTTTCCCTCTGCTCCTCCCCCTTTCCCTTCCTCTCCCCTCAGCACTGTGCTCATCTGATCATTTGTACATATTTTTATTGCCCTATTTATTTTGTTAATGAGATGTACATCCCCTTGATTCTACTTATTGCTATTGTTTTTGTCTGTCTGTCTCCCCCGATTAGACTGTAAGCCCATCAATGGGCAGGGATTATCTCTATCTGTTGCCGAATTGTCCATTCCAAGCACTTAGTACAGTGCTCTGCACATAGCAAGCGTTCAATAAATACTACTGAATGAATGAAAGTAATCATGTCCCCTAACCTAATCTCTTCACCTTGCCTAAAGCTAGAAGAAAAGTTAGGCTAGGGGAAAAGGTTAGGCCAGGAGAAAAGGTTAAGTCAGGGGAAAAGGTTAGGTGAGGGGAAAAGGTTAGGCTAGGAGAAAAAGTTAGGTTAGAGGAAGGGAAAAGGTAGGCTAAGGGAAGAAGTTAGGCTAGGGGGAGAGGTTAAGCTAGGGGAAGAAGTTAGGCTAGGGGAAAAGGTTAGGCTAGAGGAAATGTTTACAGTATGGGAAAAGGTTAGGCGAGGGGAGAAGATTCGGGGAGGGGAAAGGGTGAGGCTAGTGGTAAAAGTTAGGTTAGAGGAAGTGAAAAGGTTAGGCTAGGGGAAGAGGTCAGGCTAATCAGGCCAGCGGAAAATATTAGGCTAGGGGAAGAGGTTAGGCTAGGGAAACAGGTTAGGCTAGGGGAAGAGGTCAGGCTAATCAGGCTAGGGGAAAATATTAGGCTAGGGGAAGAAGTTAGGCTAGGGAAACAGGTTAGGCTAAGACATGGGGTTAGGCTAGGGGAAATGGTAAGGCTAGGGCAAAAGTTTAGGCTAGTGGAAAAGGTTAGGTGAGGTACAAAGTGTAGGTTAGGTAAAAAGGTTACATTAGGTTAGGAATGGGGGAAAGGTTAGGCTAGGGGACAATTTAAGGCTACTGGAAAAGGTTAGGCTAGGGGAAAAGGTTAGGGTAGAGTAAAATGTTAGGTGGGGTAAAAAGTGTAGGTTAGGTAAAAAAATTACTTTAGGTGTAAAGGTTAGGTTAGGCTTGGGGAAAAAGTTAGGCTAGGGAAAAAGTTTAGGTCAGGAGAAAAGGTTAAGCCAGAGGAAAGGTTCAGGCCTGGTGACAAGGTTAGGCCAGGGGAAAAGGTAGGCCAGTGGAAAAGATAGGTTAGGGAACATGGTTAGGTTAGGCAAAATGTTAGGTCAGGCTAGGGGAAATGTTTAGGCTAGGATAGGGGAAACGGTTAGGGCAGGGGAAATGGTTAGGCCAGGGGAAAAGGTTAGGCCAGGCAAAAGGTTAGGCAAGTGGAAAAGGTAAGGCCAGGGGAAAAGGTTAGGCCAGGCGACAAAGTTAGGCCAGGGGAAAAAGGTTAGGCCAGGGGAAAAGTTTAGGCTAGGGGGAAAAGGTTAGGCCAAGGGAAAAGGTTAGACCAGGGGAACAGGTTAGGCTAAGGGAAAAGGTTAGGCTAGAGAAAAAGGTTAAGCTAGGAGAAAGGTTTAGTGCATGGGAAAAGTTTAGGCCAGGGGAAAAGGTTAGGCCAGGGGAAAAGGTTAGGCCAGGGGAAAAGGTTAGGCCTGGGGAAACGGTTAGGCTAGGGCCAAAGGTTAGGCTAGGGGAAAAGTCTTGGCTAGGAGAAAAGGTTAGGGTTGGATCTGGGGTTAGGCTATGGGAAAAGGTGAGGAAGAGGTTAGGGTAGGGGAAAACGTTAGGCTAGGGGAAAACAGGCCAGAGGAAACGTTTAGGCTAGGGGCAAAGTATAGGAGAGTGGAAAGGTTTAGGCCAGGAGAAAAAGTTAGGCCAGGGGAAAAGGTTAGGCCAAGGGAAAAGGTTAGGCCAGCAGAAAAGTTTAGGATAAAGGAAAAGGTTAGGAGAGGAGAAAAGGTTAGGTTTGGGGAAAAGGTTATTCATTCATTCATTCATTCAATGGTATTTATTGAGCGCTTACTATGTGCAGAGCACTGTACTAAGCACTTGGAATGAACAAGTCGGCAACAGATAGAGACAGTCCCTGCCGTTTGATGGGCTTACAGTCTAATCCGGGGAGACAGACAGAAAAGAACAATGGCAATAAATAGAGTCAAGGGGAGGAACATCTCGTAAAAACAATGGCAACTAAATAGAATCAAGGCGATGTACATTTCATTAACAAAATAAATAGGGTAATGAAAATATATACAGTTGAGCAGACGAGTACAGTGCTGAGGGGATGGGAAGGGAGAGGGGGAGGAGCAGAGGGAAATGGGAGGAAAAGTGGGTTAAGCTGCAGAGAGGTGAAGCGGGGGGGGGCGGTAGAGGGAGTAGAGGGAGAAGGGGAGCTCAGTCTGGGAAGGCCTCTTGGAGGAGGTGAGTTTTAAGTAGGGTTTTGAAGAGGGGAAGAGAATTCGTTTGGCGGAGATGAGGAGGGAGGGTATTCCAGGACCGCGGGAGGACGTGGCTCAGGGGTCGACGGCGGGATAGGCGAGACCTAGGGACGGTGAGGAGGTGGGCGGCAGAGGAGCGGAGCGTGCGGGGTTGGCAGTAGAAAGAGAGAAGGGAGGAGAGGTAGGAAGGGGCAAGGTGATGGAGAGCCTTGAAGCCTAGAATGAGGAGTTTTTGTTTGGAGTGGAGGTTGATAGGCAACCACTGAAGGTGTTTGAGAAGGGGAGTGACATGCCCAGGCTAGGGGAAAAGGTTAGGCTAGGGCAAAAGTTTAGATAAGGAAAAAGGGTACCCCTAGCCTAACCTCTTCGCCTAGCCTAACCATTTCCCCTAGCCTAACCTCTTTGCCTAGCTTAACTTCTTCTACTAGCCTAACCTTTTCCCTTAGCCTAACCTTACTTTTTATCTTGAACTAAACTTTTCCCCTAGCCTAACCTTTTCCCCTAACTTAACCTTTCCCCGTAGCCTAACCATTTCCCCTAATCTGACCTTTTCCCCTATCCTAACCTTTTCCGTTAGCCTAAACTTACTTTTTATCTTGGCCTAACCTTTTCCCCCAGCCAAACCTTTTCCCCTAACTCAACCTTTTCCCTGTAGCCTAACCTTTTCTCCCAATTTGACATTTTCTCCTAGCCTAACCTTTTCCCCTAACCTATCCCTTTCCCTTATCCTAAACATTTCCCGTGGCCTAACCTTTTCCCTTGGGCTTACTATTTCCCTGGCCCAACTTTTTGCCCTAATCTTTTCCCCTAGCCTACCTCTTCGCCTAGCCTGACCTCTTCCCCTAGCCTAACCTTTTCCCCTAATCTAATCTTTACCCCTAATCTAACCTTTTCCTTTCCCCGAACCTTTTCCCCTAGCCTAACCTTTTCCCTTAGCATAAATCTAATAGCCTGATATTTTCCCCTAGCCTAAGCATTTCCCCCAGCCCTACATTTCCCCCAAAATTAACCTTATTCACTAACCTAACCTTTTCCCTTGGGCTAATCCTTTTGCTTGGCCTAAACTTTTCCTCAGGCCTAACTTTTTACCCTAGCCTAATCTTTTGCTCTAGCCTAACCACCTCGCCTAGCCTAACCTCTTACCCTAGCCTAACCTCTTCCCCTAGCTTAACCTTTTCCCTTAGTGTAAATTATTCTCCTGGCAGAACTTTTTCCCCTAGGCTAACATTTTCCCCTGGCCTAACTTTTTCCCCTGGCCTAACCTAACCTTTTCATCTAACCTCAATTTTTCCCCTAGCCTAACCTTTTCCCCTAGCCAATCCTAACGTTTTCGCCCAACGTAACCTTTTCACATAACCAAACCTTTAGGCCTAACCTAACTTCTTCCCCTACCCTAACCTCTTCCCCTAGCCTAACCTTTCCCCTAGGCTAACCTTTTCCTCTGGCCTAACTTTTTCCCCTGGCCTAAACTTTTCCCTTCACATAAATATTTCTTCTGTCCTAACCTTTTCCTCCCTAGCCTAACCTGTTCCCCTAGCCATCTTGCACCCCAGCATA